>NC_042988.1:21105222-21357387 GCF_901001165.1 Salmo trutta | reverse complement strand
GGGAGGGTGAGGAAGAGAGGAGTTAGGGACAGGAGGGGAGGAGGGTGAGGAAGAGGAGAGAGGAGTTGGGGACAGGAGGGGAGGAGGGTGAGGAAGAGAGGAGTTAGGGACAGGAGGGGAGGAGGGTGAGGAAGAGAGGCGTTAGGGACAGGAGGGGAGGAGGGTGAGGAAGAGAGGAGTTAGGGACAGGAGGGAAGGAGGGTGAGGAAGAGAGGAGTTAGGGACAGGAGGGGAGGAGGGTGAGGAAGAGAGGAGTTAGGGACAGGAGGGAAGGAGGGTGAGGAAGAGAGGAGTTGGGGACAGGAGGGGAGGGAGGGTGAGGAAGAGAGGAGTTAGGGACAGGAGGGGAGGAGGGTGAGGAAGAGAGGCGTTAGGGACAGGAGGGGAGGAGGGTGAGGAAGAGAGGAGTTAGGGACAGGAGGGAAGGAGGGAAGGAGGGTGAGGAAGAGAGGAGTTGGGGACAGGAGGGGAGGAGGGTGAGGAAGAGAGGAGTTAGGGACAGGAGGGGAGGAGGGTGAGGAAGAGAGGAGTTAGAGACAGGAGGGAAGGAGGGTGAGGAAGAGAGGAGTTGGGGACAGGAGGGGAGGAGGGTGAGGAAGAGAGGAGTTAGGGACAGGAGGGGAGGAGGGTGAGGAAGAGAGGAGTTAGAGACAGGAGGGAAGGAGGGTGAGGAAGAGAGGAGTTAGGGACAGGAGGGGAGGAGGGTGAGGAAGAGAGGAGTTAGGGACAGGAGGGGAGGAGGGTGAGGAAGAGAGGAGTTAGGGACAGGAGGGGAGGAGGGTGAGGAAGAGAGGAGTTAGAGACAGGAGGGGAGGAGGGTGAGGAAGAGAGGAGTTAGGGACAGGAGGGGAGGAGGGTGAGGAAGAGAGGAGTTAGGGACAGGAGGGGAGGAGGGTGAGGAAGAGAGGAGTTAGGGACAGGAGGGGAGGAGGGTGAGGAAGAGAGGAGTTGGGGACAGGAGGGGAGGAGGGTGAGGAAGAGAGGAGTTAGGGACAGGAGGGGAGGAGGGTGAGGAAGAGAGGAGTTAGAGACAGGAGGGAAGGAGGGTGAGGAAGAGAGGAGTTAGGGACAGGAGGGGAGGAGGGTGAGGAAGAGAGGAGTTAGGGACAGGAGGGGAGGAGGGTGAGGAAGAGAGGAGTTAGGGACAGGAGGGGAGGAGGGTGAGGAAGAGAGGAGTTAGAGACAGGAGGGGAGGAGGGTGAGGAAGAGAGGAGTTAGGGACAGGAGGGGAGGAGGGTGAGGAAGAGAGGAGTTAGGGACAGGAGGGGAGGAGGGTGAGGAAGAGAGGAGTTAGGGACAGGAGGGGAGGAGGGTGAGGAAGAGAGGAGTTAGAGACAGGAGGGAAGGAGGGTGAGGAAGAGAGGAGTTAGGGACAGGAGGGGAGGAGGGTGAGGAAGAGAGGAGTTAGGGACAGGAGGGGAGGAGGGTGAGGAAGAGAGGAGTTAGGGACAGGAGGGGAGGAGGGTGAGGAAGAGAGGAGTTAGGGACAGGAGGGGAGGAGGGTGAGGAAGACAGGAGTTAGGGACAGGAGGGGAGGAGGGTGAGGAAGAGAGGATTTAGGGACAGGAGGGGAGGGGAGGAGGGTGAGGAAGAGAGGAGTTAGGGACAGGAGGGGAGGAGGGTGAGGAAGAGAGGAGTTAGAGACAGGAGGGGAGGAGGGTGAGGAAGACAGGAGTTAGGGACAGGAGGGGAGGAGGGTGAGGAAGAGAGGATTTAGGGACAGGAGTGGAGGGGAGGAGGGTGAGGAAGAGAGGAGTTAGGGACAGGAGGGGAGGAGGGTGAGGAAGAGAGGAGTTAGAGACAGGAGGGGAGGAGGGTGAGGAAGAGAGGAGTTAGGGACAGGAGGGAAGGAGGGTGAGGAAGAGAGGAGTTAGAGACAGGAGGGGAGGAGGGTGAGGAAGAGAGGAGTTAGGGACAGGAGGGGAGGAGGGTGAGGAAGAGAGGAGTTAGAGACAGGAGGGGAGGAGGGTGAGGAAGAGAGGAGTTAGGGACAGGAGGGGAGGGGAGGAGGGTGAGGAAGAGAGGAGTTAGAGACAGGAGGGGAGGAGGGTGAGGAAGAGAGGAGTTAGAGACAGGACGGGAGGAGGGTGAGGAAGAGAGGAGTTAGGGACAGGAGGGAAGGAGGGTGAGGAAGAGAGGAGTTAGGGACAGGAGGGAAGGAGGGTGAGGAAGAGAGGAGTTAGGGACAGGAGGGGAGGAGGGTGAGGAAGAGAGGAGTTAGGGACAGGAGGGAAGGAGGGTGAGGAAGAGAGGAGTTAGGGACAGGAGGGGAGGAGGGGAGGAGGGTGAGGTAGAGAGGAGTTCGGGACAGGAGGGGAGGAGGGTGAGGAAGAGAGGAGTTAGGGACAGGAGGGGATGAGGGTGAGGAAGAGAGGAGTTAGAGACAGGAGGGGAGGAGGGTGAGGAAGAGAGGATTTAGGGACAGGAGGGGAGGGGAGGAGGGTGAGGAAGAGAGGAGTTAGGGACAGGAGGGGAGGAGGGTGAGGAAGAGAGGAGTTAGGGACAGGAGGGGAGGGGAGGAGAGTGAGGAAGAGAGGAGTTAGGGACAGGAGGGGAGGAGGGTGAGGAAGAGAGGAGTTAAGGACAGGAGGGGAGGGGAGGAGGGTGAGGAAGAGAGGAGTTAGGGACAGGAGGGGAGGAGGGTGAGGAAGAGAGGAGTTAGAGACAGGAGGGGAGGAGGGTGAGGAAGAGAGGAGTTAGGGACAGGAGGGGAGGAGGGTGAGGAAGAGAGGAGTTAGAGACAGGAGGGGAGGAGGGTGAGGAAGAGAGGAGTTAGGGACAGGAGGGAAGGAGGGTGAGGAAGAGAGGAGTTAGAGACAGGAGGGGAGGAGGGTGAGGAAGAGAGGAGTTAGGGACAGGAGGGGAGGAGGGTGAGGAAGAGAGGAGTTAGAGACAGGAGGGGAGGAGGGTGAGGAAGAGAGGAGTTAGGGACAGGAGGGGAGGAGGGTGAGGAAGAGAGGAGTTAGGGACAGGAGGGGAGGAGGGTGAGGAAGAGAGGAGTTAGGGACAGGAGGGAAGGAGGGTGAGGAAGAGAGGAGTTAGAGACAGGAGGGAAGGAGGGTGAGGAAGAGAGGAGTTAGAGACAGGAGGGGAGGAGGGTGAGGAAGAGAGGAGTTAGGGACAGGAGGGGAGGAGGGTGAGGAAGAGAGGAGTTAGAGACAGGAGGGGAGGAGGGTCAGGAAGAGAGGAGTTAGGGACAGGAGGGGAGGAGGGTGAGGAAGAGAGGAGTTAGGGACAGGAGGGGAGGAGGGTGAGGAAGAGAGGAGTTAGGGACAGGAGGGAAGGAGGGTGAGGAAGAGAGGAGTTAGGGACAGGAGGGGAGGAGGGTGAGGAAGAGAGGAGTTAGGGACAGGAGGGGAGGAGGGTGAGGAAGAGAGGAGTTAGGGACAGGAGGGGAGGAGGGTGAGGAAGAGAGGAGTTAGAGACAGGAGGGGAGGAGGGTGAGGAAGAGAAGAGTTAGAGACAGGAGGGGAGGAGGGTGAGGAAGAGAGGAGTTATGGACAGGAGGGTGAGAGAGAATAGTAGCACTGAGGAATCAGAATCTTCCTCACAGCATAAGGGGGCATGAGCAGAATACTGAGGGGAATCTAATGAGATTACATTAAGAACATATGAACAAATCCCAGCTCTACAGTGCATTTGGTAATGTAATTTATTTAGGGAGAGCCCTCAGTTGTTTAACTATTGGAATATCACGGATAGTTCTGACTGTCCTGTTTAGTAGTGGACCGAACAAGGGAATTGTGCAATGTCCAATTGTTTAGCATGAATCGATGTAGCTCAGCGGGACCTTCCACTCTACCCAATTCATCTGTAATTATGTAGTGACTGCCATTAATCACCCTCATAATGCCTGGCACAGGTAGACTGGGCACTGTTCTGGGTCCACCTGGCACCACCACCCAATAACTCACCCTGGAGATTCACCTGGCGCTGTACCCAATACTCCTATGATCTGTTCCTACTGCTCCAGCCAAGGTGCCAGTGTGTCATACACACCGTGCAGACTTCTAGTACTGGCCAGGATGTGGTAGTAGTTTGATAGGTGTGGGAGATGAAAGAGGAGGAGGCCTGAGACTGAGGATGCTGGTCTGTTAGCTCCACTGGTGCTGACAATAAGGATTCATTGTGTCATGTTAAGCTTAGCTTTTTGATGACAGATGCAACCGAAGACAGACTCATGCAGTGCCTGCTGTGCTAGAAGCTTCTTAAAGCCATTCCACAAACAGACAGCAACAGGAAGCAGAGAGCCTGTCTCAGGAAGTGGGTGTTAGTTAACTGCTATAAAAACATGCTAAAAGAATAAGAGTTTTTCAAGTGAACATGCAGAAGTCAAGACTGACTCATTATGTTGCTTAGTTAAACTTTTCACAATCCCTCGTTTTAACCTCAGTGAGTCGTACTGTATGTTGCCAATCAACAACTGCTATGACCAATGGGATAAACCTGATTTCATTTAACACATTCAAGACTGAAGTTTTGACCCTTTGTATCTTGATGATGACTCAGGGATTTAATAGCTGTGGCCAACAGTAGTGATGGGTCGCTCATGTGGCTCTTTGATTTGCATACTGTTACTAAGGTTTTTTCAGCTCCAGACATGGACTATTTGATGAAGATGGTAATTCCTCAGTACAGGAACAATAGAGTGAGGAGAGAGCCTCATTCTGGTCCACACCTTTTCAGTGTGTAAAATGTTTTGTTCATTCTTTTCTGCAGGCCGTCTAATAATTTGGTCAGGTAAAAATGTATTTGAACTCATATTTCACAATCTGACGTAATGGTAGACAATGTTTTAGGCTTGGAATTAGAGATCAACATTTTATTCGTGGTTTTAGGTCCAATTCTAAGCATTACTGACAGTAGAGCCGAACGGCTCTTTCAGGGGAAGGGAGCCGAAGGATCCGGCTCACCGAAAAGACTCGGAATGCCCATCACAAGCTAACAGGGACCTGTCTGAAAATGCTGCATCAACACAACTGCTCCACAGCATTCAACCTAATGGATCTCTATACTGTTGAAATGAAGAGTGGCTTGTGGGATTGTCTGTGGTTGACATCCACGTGTGTGGATGTGCTACAGTCCATGTCCACTGTAGGTGATGGAGGCTCCAATATGAGACCCTGCCTCATTAGGGCCCAAATGGTTTCCAATGACTAATTACTGATGCAGCCCAGATGTGAGACAGCCGCTTATAAATACCCACGCAGGTTGGAAATCTCACAACTGCTGCATTAACGATCCAGACAAGAGAGGAGGAGGAAAGAGAGAGAGAGAGATAAAATGAGAGTAGGAGAGATATAATGTGCCAAAGGACATTACTGTTTCTAATGCCGTTAAGCCTGTCTCTGACGACAGTGATGCATGGTCTCAGTAATGTGCATCAGAATAAGAGGGGTTCAGGAGGAGAGAGGGAACCTTCTATCAGGTTGCTGGAGACATTTCCCAATGAGAGGATCAAAAGAGTTTCACATACTGTAGGCTTTATGGGCGCCACACTCTCAAGCATGTCATTCACAAAACCAACATCAAAAACCTTCAGACTTAAAAAGGCCCAAAACTTAAATTGGAGTCAGTCAGGAACAAACTGGAGTCAACCCAGTTTAGTTGCAGAGCTTGTTGGTGTCGGAAAGATGTGAATCAGACCCAGCATGCCAAGCGACAGCCTCATTTTCTCAGGCTGTGTTGGCCTGTTTAATGGATGGCTCTGAAAATAGGTGGAGTGCGTGATAGGCTAGCGGAGGGGAGAGGACGGAACGGCGTGGAGAGTGTTGCACAACAAAACCTGTGTGTAATTAAGCTGCATAATTCATAATCACCTGTCTGAGTGGCTTCACTGTAATCAAGCTGTCCTGGCCTATTATCTAATGAGCAACCTCCTCCTGAGACAACACTTCAGCCACAGCTCTCTCTCTCTCTCTCCATTTTTCTCTCCAGCTCTCTCTCTCTCCCTAGCTCTTTCTCTCCCTCACGTTCTCTCACTCTCTCTTTCCCTCACGTTCTCTCTCTCTTCCCCTCATGTTCTCTCTCTTTCTCTCTCTCTCTCTCTCTCTCTCTCTCTCTCTCATGTTCTCTCTCTCTCTATTCCTACCTCCCTCCCTCATTTTCTCTCTCTTTCTCTCCCTCACATTCTCTCTCTCCCTCCCTCTTATCTCTCTCTCTCTCCCTCCCTTTCTCCCTCACATTCACTCTCTCTCTCCTTTATGGCTCTCTCTCCTCCATAACCATGAGCTGTTCTTCCATCGCCCCACTGGGACATAGAGCATCAACGTGTGGCATATAACACTTTGTATTCTCCATCACAATGCAGTTGATGAACCATTCCAAACAGCAAAAGCAGCCTCACCAGAATCCTCAGAGAACACCACTTGATGTTGGTTTTGTTTGATACGTGTTGTTATTATGATGTTCTTTTTTCCTCCCAGTGGCTGACATTCTATTCCTATATCCATCTAAATTCTAGCCATCTAAATTGGTAGTAATTAAGTGATATCTCCATGCATATTGAACAGCACGACTCTGTTATAAAATGGAAATGTACTTTATTTTTCTTGTGGGAAGTAGGTTCATAACTTGTTTGACATCAACAGAGTGCCCTCAGGAAATATAAAGGAAAAGGTAATTAGCATTAGATTCACACATTTTTGGGACAACACCAACAGAGGAAGACTATATTACTGTTTTGTAAAGTTTTTTTTTTTTTTTTGCATAAGTTTGGATTTAGGATGAGTGATCGACATTAATGATGCACAGTGCGGAGGAGGACAAGCGTATATCTTGAGGGAGATCAGGGGAGTGCTATGCTATCAAAAGTTGTGTCAGTCAGAGTCAAGTTCATTGACAGTAGGAAGGTAGGAAACAGAATACCTGACTGTGGTAAATGAAGTAATCTCCTTCAGACAGTAAACTCAGGGAGTCCCAGCACTCAGCAGGAGTATGCAACCCTGCTAATCACGTCTTCACACTGCTTGCTCCTATTAGACGGCTGAATAACCTTACTGCCGATTGTGCAACATCAATATACCAGACATCCCTGACAAGTAATAGCATCTCTTTACTAATGTTTCACATTGACCACTTGAGTGTAAAAAAAAAAAAATCTTGACCTGACAAATAATAGTTTTGTAATCGTTTTCTCATCGGCTCTAGCAGAAATGCTTTGTATCAATTCATGTCTGCACGCTAACTATTCCCTGAAATATACATGGCAGTGAAAATGTGTGATGTGCAAATCTGGAACTCATTCAAAGGGTTACTCTTTTTGCATGGTATTTTTTACTTTCTATTGTAATGTCCCCTTACTTTAACTATCAGGTACTGTGGTGTCTCCACCACCTCTTCCTCAACCCAGAGGAATCTCCTAGTTTGAAGGGAAACTTCTCTCAACAACGTCTCTGTCAACCACCTCCGCAGGAGAACCTCACAGAGCTCTGGCATTTCACTACAGAAATCCTGTCGTCTGTTATGAGCCTTCTGCTGCCACAAAACTTCCTCAAAGTTTCCCCAATTAAACTCTAGTGGAATATATTACTTGGGGTTTGGAAAGGAAGGCTGAGGCATTGCTCTTTGTTGTACCCAGCTCTGTGAGGAGGAGTGTCCTACAGTCAGAACCTCAATCATGGCTGCCTCCCAGCTTTCTCTGTCTCTCTCCCCCTCTCTCTCCCAGAGAAAAACCTCTCTTCAGAAAATGCTTCCGGTATGGTGCATTCATAACTCTGTCTACCAATACAATTCACTGTCATCTCTTTAATCACTTTCTCACGATGCTCACCAGATGAAATCCCCTAACTCTGCAGAATACAATATATCCCTCAATAACAATGCTCACCAGATGAAATCGCCTAACTCTGCAGAATACAATATATCCCTCAATAACAATGCCAACACTTATTCATCACCCCAAACTGACTTAGGCTACTAGGCAACAATAAGGTCTTCAGTTATAGAAGCATACTTTATTAAAAAAAGGAGTTTGGATCAAACAAATTATAGCTGAGAGCGACGATGGAGGGGGAGACAAAACAATGGGAAAGAGTCTAATTAAAGTTGAGCTTCTAAAGGCAACCAAACTTCCATGGGGAGTCCAACATGACTCTAGAGCAGATACCTCTGCATGGTAAGGCTGCAGGAACAGTACTATGTAAACTAAGAGGGAATGCAAAGATTGTCATATACCTATAAACTGATTTATTTTTATTTTTTACAACAAATCAATAATGAATGTGTTAGAATAATGGATCATGAACCCAATTCCCTTTGAATATTAAAGGTGGAAATCAATAACTATAATATTCTGGTCACATAGAGGTTGTAGTTGAACACATGTTCTTATATTGAATGTGTTTTATTGATAACAATCACATTTAAAACAGCCTCTGGAAAAGTCTCAGTGCCAGGTCTGAATGACATTTACAGCTGTACTGCAAATGTCTCTCCTCTCTCCATGTGTGCCCTGGGAGGTCAAGCGAGGAGAGGGGCAGTAGCAGAATGTAATCACAGGACATAGAACCGGTTCAATCCTGGCAGGGTATCATCCCCATGGGGGATCGAAACCTTGTAACTGTAATGTCAACGGAGCTCAGTCTATGTGTGGTAGTGTCACTATTACATCCCCACACTGTACCCACCATGGCATAGCAGGTTAAAACACAAATGTTGTGCAGGAAATCCGATCTCACTGTCAGAATCTGTCTCCTTCGGACAAGGACGTAAAGCGCAGTTCTCTAGGAGCCAAGAGTGGGACAAGAGGGACAACTTCAGATACAGTGGTTTGGCTAAGGCATGGACATTTACTGTGAACTTAATCATGAGACTCAGGTTCTCCTCATGGCTTTATGATGGTTGTTTATGTTTGTTGTTTATCCCAAGAAACAGCATTGTATCTTTAACAGGTTTTAGGGCCATGATACCCAATAGCAGTTATAGTGGTGTTGTTTTTATTTTTGTTTTTTACAGCCCAGGCATACCAACTCTCCTTTTAACTGTTCTGTGTTTATCATGCTTGCCCAGGAGTAGGAGGACGAGGAGAGCTAATTCTGCATTGATGAACAGAGTCCACCTATGTCACAGGGGTCGTGGAATGGAGACCAAGACGCAGCGTGGATAGTGCTCATTCTTAATTCTTTAATGAAAACACTTCAACAGCAAAACAAGCAAACGACCAACGACAGTCCCGTCAGGTACTTACGACTAAAACGGAAAACAACTACCCACAAACCCCAAAGGAAAACAGGCTGCCTAAGTATGGCTTCCAATCATAGACAACGAAAGACACCTGCCTCTGATTGGAAACCATACCCGGCCAAACATGGAAAACCAACACATAGAAATAGAAAACTAGAACACTCCCACATAGAAACAGAAAACCCAAAAACCCACACAAAACAACCCCCTGCCACGCCCTGACCATATTACTATGGCAAATGACCTCTTTACTTGGTCAGGACGTGACAACCTAATCAGTTATGAACAGCCTGTCCTGAGTACAAACTACATTGTACTTCAGAAACATTCTTCATGTTCCATTAACAGTCAAATGCAATTAAGCTATGAAAGAATATATTAACTAACCAGCACCACAAACACGTTTTTTTCCTTTCGTTAAAGTAATACTTGTATTTTACAACCCCTGCCTGGACATGAAAACTAGTAAAAGTGTTCCATTTGTAAGACAAAATCAGTTCACTCTACAAAAGAGCTAGAATACATAAGCTTTAAACATTCACTTCTAAAATGAAGAATCCGCTAATTTGGGAGAATGCCTCCTGTCATTTTGTACCATTATACACTGAGTGTAGAAAACATTAAGAATACCTGCTCTTTCCATGACATAGACAAATGGAAAGGAGATCCCAGAAGATTGAATTGGTTATAGCAGCAGCAGAAAAGTTTTTGGGTATCAGAGATTTTAGTGCAAAAGAACTACAGGGTATTTGGTATTTTATTAGGATCCCCATTAGCTGTTGCAAAAGCAGCATCTACTCTTCCTGTAGTCCACACAAAACATGAAACATGACATAATACAGAACATTAATAGACAAGAACAGCTCAAGGACAGAACTACATACATTTTTTAAAAAGACACATGTAGCCTACATATCAATGCATACACACACACTACCGTAAATTCCGGACTATAAGCCGCAACTTTTTTCCCACGCTTTGAACCCCGCGGTTTAAACAATGACGCAGCTAATATATGGATTTTTCCCGCTTTCAATGAAAAAAACAACAAAAAAAAACACATTCTGTGACGTGATCAGTTTTTTGGCGGCATGAAGCTTTCATTAGACCAATGAAATTGCCGAACGGGTTAAGGTCAAACAACTGTTTTGTTTACTTTTTAGATTAGATCGAGCGCTCTCAAACTTCCCATCATTCTGATTACGGTAGTCATTTTGTCACCCTCATCATGGCAAAGACACGGAGAAATGCATATGATGCAGCTTTCAAGTTGAAGGCGATTGATCTGGCTGTTGGAAAAGGAAATAGAGCTGCTGCACGGGAGCTTGGTCTTAATGAGTTGATGATAAGACGTTGGAAACAGCAGCGTGAGGAATTGACTCAGTGCAAAAAGACAACTAAAGCTTACTGCTAATTTTTTATTTTTTGTTACAAGCCGTGTTTCGTTAAAGCCTATTTATTTTTGTTACAAGCCGTGTTTCGTTAAAGCCTATTTATTTTTGTTACAAGCCGTGTTTCGTTAAAGCCTGTGTAAAGTTCATTTGTTTCAATGTACCGGTAGGCACCTGCGACTTATAGACGTGCGGCTTATTTATGTTCAAAATAATCTTTTTTTAAAAATTCAGTGGGTGCGGCTTATATTCAGGTGCGCTTAATAGTCCGGAAATTACGGTATCTAGGTCAAATAGGCGAGAGGCGTTGTACCGCGAGGTGTTGCTTTATCTGTTTTTTTAAACCAGGTTTGCTGTTTATTTGAGCAATATGAGATGGAATGTAGTTCCATGCAATAATGGCTCTATATAATACTGAACTCTTTATTGAATTTGTTCTGGATTTGGGGACTGTGAAAAGACCCCTGGTGGTATGTCTGGGGGGATAAGTGTGTGTGTCAGAGCTGTGTGGAAGTTGACTATGTAAACAATTTGGGATTTTCAACACATTAACATTAACAGTCAGATTCTTAACAGTTACATGTTTATCAATAATTGGAAGAAGCAATTTCATAAATGAATCAAGTGCAGCATCTGGACGCTCCTCATTAATCACATCAGACCAACAAATATTTTTAACATCATCCACATAAGAGTCGCAGCAAAATCTTTTGTATGATCTTTTATACACTAATTTAGACCCAGCTGTTGGGACTCCTGGATATAGCCACTATATTGTGATCACTGCATCCAATGGGTACGGATACAGCTTTAGAACAAAGTTCTACAGTATTAGTAAAAATGTGATCGATACATGTGGATGATTTTGTTCCTGTAGTGTTGGTAAACACCCTGGTAGGTTGATTAATAACCTGAACTATATTACAGGCACTGGTTACAGTAAGAAGCTTCCTCTTGAGCGGACAGCTTGATGAGTATTCAGGTCCCAAAGAAAGCAGACCTCTCTGCTTACATCACATATACTATCAAACACTTCACACATATTATTTAGATACTGACTGTTTGCACTTGGTGGCCTATAGGAACACCCCAAAAGGAAAGTCTTTAGATGTGCCAAGTGAACCTGCAACCACAACACTTCTATAACACTTGACATGAGATATTCTCTGAGCATTACAAGGATATGGCTCTGAATATATTACAGCAACACCTTCCCCATAAGCATTTCTGTCTTTTCTATATATGTTATATCCCTGTATTGTTACTGCTGTATCATCAAATGAATTATCTAAGTGAGTCTCAGAAATGGCTAATATATGAATGTTATCTGATGTTAGTAAGTTATTGATTTCATTAACCTTATTTTTAAGGTTACATATTTTAATATGGGCTATTTTCAGCCCTTTCCTGGGTAGCTTATCAAAGATAGACATAATACTGACATTGCTCGTCCATATATTTATATATTGTTACTTTCATTCCTTTACTTAGATTTGTGTGTATTGTTGTGAAATTGTTAGATATTACGTGTTAGATATTACCGCACTGTCGGAGCTAGAAACACAAGCATTTCACTATACTTGCAATACCATCTGCTAAACACGTGTATGTGACCAATACAATTTGATTTGATTTGATTTACTGAAAAGAGCAAACAAGCAAGATAACAAATATACCTTCAGCAGTCCATTAATCAATTGATGTATGTGTGTGTGCTGCAGGGTTGAAGCTACGAACCAGCAATTTCATCCCCTCCAGGCTTCTGGGAGGGAGGGTGGACAATGTGCCTCTCATAGCGGATGTAAGCAATATCCTCACGTGCTCTGGCAGCTTTCATGACTGGGATAAGTTCTTTGCTCTTCTGGTGCACAGCTTCAGCATAGTCATCGTTGAGGAACATATACGTTCCTCTCATGTTCTTAGCTCTTTCAAGAGCAGCTACCTTGTCCTTGAACCTCAGGAGCTTGACCACTATCTGTCTGGGCCTGTCACCTGGGCCGGTGGTGGGTTTTCTAGTCCTGTGGGCGCGCTCCACCTCAATCTTCCTGTGGTCCACCTTCAATTTCTCAGAGATTGTTTCCCTCACTTTGTCCTCAGACTCCGTCCAGGTCTCATGTGGAGATTCTGCAATTCCGTCCACAACCATGTTGTTCCGCCTTGATTGTCCCTCAAGATAGTCTGATTTATCGGTCATTGTTATCATGGATTCACATACAGAACTGATGTCCTCTCTCAATGACTTACAGATTGCTGTCATCTTGCCGTACTCCTGTTTCAACTCATCTAGCTGACCCTGGGAGAACTGCAAACTGTTCTTCAGGTCCTGGACCTCTCTGGTCAGGTCATCCATTCTGTTATTAGTTAAATCCACCAGTATTTGGACAAAACACTTGAAGCTATTTTCTTGTTGTTGTAACAACTGCTTACAGAACTCTTTTTGTTTGTTTAAAAGATTCTTCACATTTGATAGAGAGACACCACTGTCCTCAACGGTACTCCCGCCGGCTTTGGTCTTCGTCATGGTAGCTAGCAACGTAGGTTACGCTGTTATTCCTCGCATTTCCAGACAGGGCAGGTCACAGGAAGGAAACAACAGCAAACAGTAGGGATCTAGACAGCCACAAACCCGGGACAATCCGCGGTCCCAGCCACAACGGCTAACCGTGTCGCGGGCTGCTTTCAAGCCCTCAAGAAAACAATGCTAGCTTAATATGCAACTAGCTAGCAGCTAGGCTAGCTACAACACCAAATAGCTCCTCAGACCCGTCCTTGGTCGGCAGGATCACTGGACAGAGACTAGCAGCCCCAGCAACTGATGCCAACTGTGTCGCGGATCCAAAAGTAAGCTACCTACTAAGAACTTTCCAATTCACTTTCAAAACAACACACTTTTCAAAACAACAAAACCAAGCTCTTCCTCGTTCCACGTTCAAGAGGAGGCCTACTCTTTAAGTCCAGTAAATAACAATAGCCTGGGGTTTTGAGAGAAGGGGTTCCAACCTCCTCAGGCTGACGGCCTGGTGTAAGATCTGTTGGGGCAAAAGTAGTGGGAAGGGGTGATGTGTTGGGGATAGTGGTATATACACTGAATATACAAACAATTAAGAACACCTGCTCTTTCCATGACATAGACTGACCAGGTGAATCCAGGAAAAGCTATGATCCCTCATTGATGGACCCTTTCTTTCTAAAATTATCTGCCGAAATTATTGCAACCCCTATTACTAGCCTGTTCAACCTCTCTTTCGTGTCGTCTGAGATTCCCATAGATTGGAAAGCAGCTGCTGTCATCCCCCTCTTCAAAGGAGGTGACACTCTTGACCCAAATTGCTACAGACCTATATCCATCCTACCCTGCCTTTCTAAGGTCTTCGAAAGCCAAGTCAACAAACAGATTACCGACTATTTCGAATCCCACCGCACCCTCTCCGCTATGCAATCTGGTTTCAGAGCTGGTCATGGGTGCACCTCAGCCACGCTCAAGGTCCTAAACGACATCGTAACCGCCATCGATAAGAAACAATACTGTGCTGCCGTATTCATTGACCTGGCCAAAGCTTTTGACTCTGTTAATCACCACATCCTCATCGGCAGACTCAGTAGCCTTGGTTTCTCAAACGATTGCGTCGCCTGGTTCACCAACTACTTCTCTGACAGAGTTCAGTGTATCAAATCGGAGGGCCTACTGTCTGGACCTCTGGCAGTCTCTATGGGGGTACCACAGGGTTCAATTCTTGGGCCAACTCTTTTCTCTGTATACATAAATGATGTCGCTCTTGCTGCTGGTGAATCTCTGATCCACCTCTACGCAGACGACACCATTCTGTATACTTCTGGCCCTTCTTTGGACCCTGTGTTAACAACCCTCCAGACGAGCTTCAATGCCATTCAACTCTCCTTCCGTGGCCTCCAACTGCTCCTAAACACAAGTAAAACTAAATGCATGCTCTTCAACCGATCGCTGCCTGCACCTGCCCGCCCATCCAGCATAACTTCTCTGGACGGTTCTAACTTAGACAACTACAAATACCTAGGTGTCTGGTTAGACTGTAAACTCTCCTTCCAGACTCACATCAATCATCTCCAATCCAAAGTGAAATCTAGAATTGGCTTCCTATTTCGCAACAAAGCATCCTTCACTCATGCTGCCAAACATACCCTCGTAAAACTGACCATCCTACCAATCCTCGACTTCGGCGATGTCATTTACAAAATAGCCTCCAATACCCTACTCAACAAGCTGGATGCAGTCTATCACAGTGCCATCCGTTTTGTCACCAAAGCCCCATATACAACCCACCACTGCGATCTGTATGCTCTCGTTGGCTGGCCTTCACTTCATAATCGTCGCCAAACACATTGGCTCCAGGTCATCTACAAGACCCTGCTAGGTAAAGTCCCCCCTTATCTCCGCTCACTGGTCACCATAGCAGCACCCACCTGTAGCACGCGCTCCAGCAGGTATATCTCTCTGGTCACCCCTAAAGCCAACTCCTCCTTTGGTCGTCTCTCCAGTTCTCTGCTGCCAACGACTGGAACGAACTACAAAAATCTCTGAAATTGGAAACACTTATCTCCCTCACTAGCTTTAAGCACCAGCTGTCAGAGCAGCTCACAGATCACTGCACCTGTACATAGCCCATCTATAATTTAGCCCAAACTACTACCTCTTCCCCTACTGTATTTATTTATTTTATTTATTTTGCTCCTTTGCACCATATTATTTATATTTGAACTTTGAACTTTCTTCAAACTACAAATCTACCATTCCAGTGTTTTTCTTGCTATACTTTATTTACTTTGCCACCATGGCATTTTTTTGCTTTTACCTCCCTTATCTCACATCATTTGCTCACATTGTATATAGCCTTATTTTTTTTTCTACTGTATTATTGACTGTATGTTGTTTACTCCATGTGTAACTCTGTGTTGTTGTATGTTGTCGAACTGCTTTGCTTTATCTTGGCCAGGTCGCAATTGTAAATGAGAACTTGTTCTCAACTTGCCTACCTGGTTAAATAAAGGTGAAATAAAAAATAAAAATAAATAAAAATGTCACTTGTTAAATCCACTTCAATCAGTGGAGATGAAGGGGAGGAGACAGGTTAAAGAAGATTTTTTAAGTCTTGAGACAATTGAGACATGGATTGTGTATGTGTGCCATTCAAATGGTGAATGGGCAAGACAAAATATTTAAGTGCCTTTGAACAGGGTATGTTAGTAGGTGCCAGGCGCACCGGTGTATATCTAGAACTGCAACACTGCTGGGTTTTCACGCTAAACCGTTTCCCTTGTGTATCAAAAATGGTCCACCACCCAAAGGACATCCAGGCACCTTGACACAACTGTGGGAAGCATTGGAGTCAA
Organism: Salmo trutta; assembly: GCF_901001165.1. Classification (NCBI taxonomy): domain Eukaryota; kingdom Metazoa; phylum Chordata; class Actinopteri; order Salmoniformes; family Salmonidae; genus Salmo; species Salmo trutta. Next base: position 21,341,446 of record NC_042988.1, on the reverse strand, counting down.
CTTGAGCCAGCATCCCTGTGGAACGCTTTCGACACCTTGTAGAGTCCATGCCCCGACGAATTGAGACTGTTCTGAGGGACTCAAGATTAGGAAGGTGTTCTTAATGTTTTGTACACTCAGTTTTGCTAATGAAACGTCTCTCTTCGCTTTACAGTACCTGGGTGCCTAAATGGCCTTTTTATTTCCCTGAGGAACTAATGAGCAGAACTTTGGACTATACTGTAATATATACCAACAATTATTATTTTATTGGGAACATGAGCCTCTACAGGTATACACCCTACACTCTTAGAAAAAAGGGTGTTTTCGAGAACCTAAAATGGTTCTTCGGCTATACGCATAGGAGAACCCTTTGAAGAACCCTTTTTGGTTCCAGGTAGAACCCTGTTGGTTCCAGGTAGAACCCTTTTGGGTTCCATGAAGGACCCTTTCCACATAAGGTTCTACGTGGAACCAAAAAGTGTTCTCCCTGGAACCAAAAAGGGTTTTCCTATGGGCAATGTTGAAGAACCCATTTTTAAGAGTCTATAAGCACACCGTAAGGACATTCATTTTTTGTTTTTCTACCATTTCTGTCACACCATGGATCTGTTTCACCTGTCTTTGTGATTGTCTCCAACCCCCTCCAGGTGTCACCCATCTTCCCCATTATCCCCTGTGTATTTATACCTGTGTTCTCTGTTTGTTTGTTGCCAGTTCGTCTTGTTTGTCAAGTCAACCAGCGTTTTTGTCTCAGCTCCTGCTTTTCCCCAGTCTCTCTTTTTCTCGCAAAACCCTCCTGCTTTTGACCCTTGCCTGTCCTGTCTCTGTGCCCGCCTGCCTGACCACTATGCCTGCCCCTAACCTTGAGCCTGCCTGCCGTCCAGTACCTTTGCCCCACCTCTAGATTACCGACCTCTGCCTGACCCAACCCTGAGCCTGCCTGCCATCCTGTACCTGGTTCCCCCACTACACTGGTTATTGACTCCTGCCTGCCTTGACCTGTCGTTTGCCTGCCCTGTTGCTGTACTAAACATTGCTACTCCGACACAGTCTGCATCTGGGTCTTAACTTCAAACCTGATACTTCCACAGGGTTGTATAGCAGCTCCATGCCAAAATTACTACTGGCTCAAATCCTGTACACTTTTCCAATGGAGCAGAACAAAGATTGTTTAAGAATATCTTTATCTGAAGATACAGGAAGACAGTTGAAAGTTCTTCAACTGCATGGAACATGAGATCAGCAACAGAGCACATTGGTTTGAAGTCAGACCTGGGGGGGGGGGGGGGGGCAGGCACACATGTACCTAAATTGGGACATAAAACTAGTGTGGGGGCAACACTTATAGGGTCCTGGGAACCTGTATACTAGACACGCAAGAAGAGGGAGAAAAGGGTGAGAGAGAGAGCGAGAGAGGCATACTCTACAAACGGCTTCAGAGAAGACATTGAAGCTAAATCCAAAGATGAAATAAGACAGCATGGAAGCTAAAATAAAAAAACGGATCATTCTGCTAAGTCTTGGAGCTAATAAACATGTTATGAGGAGAGACACAGCCTGGCTGGCAGTTGGTGAGAGCAGAAGCAGAACATCTCCACAGGGTTCTGAGAGAAAGTGGAGCAGAGCAGAGGAGGAGTGGCGGAAGCTGTAACATGGTAAATGTTCACTAGTAAATACCAGTCCTCCCCATCCCAGTTTCCAGACAGCAACAACTCACTGGGGTCCAACACTGATATATAATTAGGCCTCATTCACATGTCCTGCTAATGAGCTACTGCATGGTGATGGAGCCAAGAGACTCTGGATCTACCGTTAGGTTAATCTCCTATATGTTTGTTGATGGTGGTGGAAAAGTCTCAGGTGCCGCACCCCAATCTCCCATAAATGTTCAATTGGGGTGAGATCTGGTGACAAAATCTCTGAGATGATATCATGTGACCTTTAATGATCATGTCCTCAATTGATACATGAAGTGTATTCGGTTGACTGCATATGACTGCATATATTAATGTTGAACCATGCACTTACAGTAGGAATGACAAACGAGAGAAGCGTATAGTCTCTGGTTCACTTGGATTTGTTCCAGTTTTATTCTTTCATTGCTAATTTGACAAAGAGAACATCCAAATGAGCCAGATTTTCCCAAGCGTTTAAAATGCATGTCTAGGAACGAACATGAACATAACACCCCATTCTGTACAACATTTTATTGCTGCTTACGCAGAATAACAGTGCAGAATGTGGAGTTTCCTCTCATTCTATTGACTAAGTGAAGTTTTCTGTGAGTTAGAACATCCCTCAGGCAGAGACATGGAGGACGGAGAGAGGACGAAGGGAAGTGGGCAGTAGACCTACACAACATGGCCAGCAGCTCTGACCTAGCAGGTCCTCTCTGTCCAAGGGGACTGGAGGTGTAGGAGTGGACTGGAGGTAAGTACTGCATGTTATAGAACAGCAGATCGTGGGTGTTGGGACCCCAGAGGTAGCACTTTATTCACATCTCAATATGTATACCCAATCCCATTCCTCTCTCTGTACTGTGACGGAAATAGCAGCGTTGGAAGGCCGTCATCTGCACCATCCGCAGCGAGGCAAGCAGCGAAGCCTTTTGTCACTGTGACTACCAGGAGAGCTACATTACAGTCGGAATATAGGACGGCTATTATCCACACATTGAGTGCACACAAACACTATCTCATACATGAAGATGTACTGTACACCAAGCCCTTTACGCTCTATATGCGAAGCTGTAAGCAAAGATGAAAACAGAAAGAAACTGGCTGGTGTGTGTTGAAAACACCACAAGTGAAATATTAAAAACATAAAAGAATACCTGACCTTCCTTTAGAATCTTGGTGTGAGCCAAGAATCAAATTGCTCTCTTTAGAGTTGCACATTATACCACTTAATGCAGTGATTAATGTCAGCAAGGTGCCTTCTGGTCAATAGAACATTCCTGTCATCAGCTTTCCTTGCTCACACAAAAATGTACTCATGGCATGCACTCAGATCATATTTTACTGCACAGTACCAAGGAGCGGTGAAATCAGTGGATCATGCAAAGTAATATACTGAAGGGAAGGCAGGGGAATATTGGCAAATGCAGGCAGCTAATAACTGAGCATTCAAACACCTTCGCATGTTGGAGGGTAGCACACGAAAGCCTCCTCTTCCTTGCTCCCTCTTTTTTCTTTGATGTCCCATCAGTCTGTACCTACAGGTCTGTTGAAGGGTTTGGCACCTTGGACAGAATGGATTGACCTTTATTCTGGTAGCCCTAAGGTCCAATATGTATTACAGGCCATGAATCAGGCACATATACTGTATTTTCCCACTGAGATAAAAATGTGTGTACTTACAGTACCAGTCAAAAGATTTGGACACACCTACTCATTCAAGGGTTTTTCTTTATTTTTACTATTTTTTACATTGTAGAATAATAGTGAAGACATCAAAACTATGAAATAACACATATGGAATCATGTGGTAACTTAAAAAGTGTTAAACATTCTTCAAGGTAGCCACCCTTTGCCTTGATGACAGCTTTGCACACACTTGGCATTCTCTCATCCAGCTTCATGAGGTAGTCACCTGGAATGCATTTCAATTAACAGGTGTGCCTTGTTAAAAGTTAATGCGTTTGAGGCAATCAGTTGTGTTGTGACAAGGTATGAGTGGTATACAGAATATAGCCCTATTTGGTAAAAGACCAAGTCCATATTATGGTAAGAACAGCTCAAATAAACAAAGAGAAACTACAGTCCATCATTACATTAAGACATGAAGGTCAGACAATACGTACAATTTCAAGTACTTTTAAAGTTTCTTCAAGTGCAGTCAAAAAAAACATCAAGCGCTATAATGGAGCTGGTTCTCATAAGGACCGCCACAGGAAAGGAAGACCCAGAGTTAATTTGCTGCAGAGGATAAGTTCATTAGTTACCAGCTGCAGAAATTGCAGCCCAAATAAATGCTTCACTGAGTTTAAGTAGAAAACACATCTCAACATCAACTGCATGAATCAGGCCTTCATGGTCAAATTGCTGCAAAGAAACCACTACTAAAGGACACCAACAAGAAAAAGAGATTTGCTTGGGCCAAGAAACACGAACAAGGGATGTTAGACTGGTGGAAATATGTCCTTTGGTCTGATATTCAAATTTGAGATATTTAGTTCTGACCACTGTGTCTTCTTTGTGAGATGGAGAGTAGGTGAACGGATGATCTCTGCATGTGTACTTCCCATAGTGAAGCATGGAGGAGGAGGTGTGATGGTGTGGGGGTGCTTTGCTGGTGACACTGTCGGTTATTTATTTAGAATTCAAGGCACACTTAACCAGCATGGCTACCACAGCATTCTGCAGCGATACGCCATCCTATCTGGTTTGCGCTTAGTGGGACTATTATTTGTTTTTCAACAGGACAATGACCCAACACACCTCCAGGCTGTGTAAGGGCTATTTGACCAGAAGGAGAGTGATGAAGTGCTGCATGAGATGACCTGGCCTCCACAATCACCCAACCTCAACCCAATTGAGATGGTTTGGGATGAGTTGGACTGCAGAGTGAAGGAAAGTAGCCAACAAGTGCTCAGCATATGTGGGGGCTCCTTCAAGACGGTTGGAAAAGCATTCCAGGTGAAGCTGGCTGAGAGAATGCCAAGAGCGTGCAAAGCTGTCATCCTGGCATTTAATTTGAATTTAATTTAACCTTTATTTAACTAGACAAGTCAGTTAAGAACAAATTCTTATTTACATTGATGGCCTGCCTGCCAAAGTGTGGCTAATTTGAAGAATCTAAAATTAAAAATATATTTTGATTTGTTTAACACTTTCTTGGTTACTACATGATTCCATATGTGCTATTTCATAGTTTTGATGTCTTCACTATTATTCTACAATTCAAAAATTTGTAAAAAGAAAGAAAAACCCTTGAATGAGTAGGTGTGCCCAGACTTTTGACTGGTACTGTATCTTTCTAGACACTCCTCAGACATTCCCAGACACTTGCAATCTTGTTTTTGCCTCTATTCAAGGTCATGTTCTATCATTGTTGTAGTGAAGTAGTTATTGATATGTGTATATTATATACAGTACCGGGAAAAAGTATTTACCCCCTTTCTGATTTTCAAAATGTTTCCATATTTTGATTTTGAATGTAATCAGATCTTCAACCAAAACCTAATATTGGATAAAGGCAACCTGAGCTTACAAATATCCCCAAAAATGTATACTTATTTAATTTGATTAATTAACAACATTATGCAACACCCAATTCCCCTGTGTGAAAAAGTAATTGCCTCCTTACACTCAATAACTGACTGTGCCACCTTTAGCTGCAATGACTGCAACCAAATGCTTGCTGTAGTTATTGATAAGTCTCTCACATCGCTGTGGGGGAATTTTGGCCCACTCTTGCATGCAGAATTGTTTTAACTCAGCGACATTTGTGGGTTTTCAAGCATGCAACTGTTCGTTTCAAGTCCTGCCACAACATTTCAATTGGGATTAGGTTTGGACTTTGACTAGGCCATTCCAAAACTTCAAATTTGTTGCTTTTTATCCATTTTCATGTAGACTTGATTGTGTGTTTTGGATCATTGTCTTGCTGCATGACCCAGCTGCGCTTCAGCTTCAGCTCACAGACAGATGGCCTGACATTCTCCTGTAGAATTCTCTGATACAGAGCAGAATTCATGGTTCCTTCTACTAAGGCAAGTCGTCCATGATCCATGGCCCATAGCTCATTGGAGAGGGAGAGAGAAGTCATATCTTAAAAGGCCATACCCCAAGAGTCCCTGGGGTATAGAGAGAAAGAAAGAGGGAGAGTGTATCTCATCAGCACAGATCAGGAACAATGAAGCTAAGACCTTTTTTATTAACATTTGAGTTGATGGGATTCAAAATCTGAGTTGTTGACCAATAGCATTACTGTTGAGTTAACTTCCAACCAGATATCAGACCTCCAGGATGTAAAGACAACAGAACCTCTGCTACCCAGAAGTGTGACAAAATGGAGGTTGGCAAGAGCAACACACAGAATGCTGAATTCCTAAAACAATACAAAGGAAATTCCTGAATACAGTTGATGAGTCACTTCGGGGGCTGGATCGCCCTACACTGTCCCCACGTTCAATATTAGCCAACGTCTGTAATGACTCATGTCACGTCATTCAGATTGGCGAAATAATGTTGAGACTCAGAAGAATAATTTGGCTTTGAGCCCTTAGGGCCTTTGAGCCATTTGGTTTCCTAGCCATCTTAGTTTCAAGTTTTAATGTCACGTGCACAAGTACGGTGAAATGCCTTGCAAGCTCTAACCCCAACAATGCAGTAATAAATAATAATGTAATTCTAAAAATAACAAGGTAGAAAAAAACACAAGAGAAATTAAAACAATAGCAATTACATTTTAGTCATTTAGCAGACGCTCTTATCCAGAGCGACTTACAGTAGTGAATGCATACATTTCATTTCAGCATTTATTTTTTTTTGTACTGGCCCTCCGTGGGAATTTGACCCACAACCCTGGCGTTGCACACACCATTCTGGCGTTGCAAACACCATGCTCTACCAACTGAGCCACAGGAAAGACTATGAGGGATAATTGTATCAGGTGCCTTTTGGGAGGCTAAATACATTTTCTGAACTTGATGACCTCTGTCTGAATTGTCTCCTTTTACACTGAATTATCCCCCTGGAGCCTTTACTATGAGGCCAGGTTGCCTGTTGGGGCTGAAGAGTGTCTGCGGGGGTCACAGTGAAGAACACACTCTCACCCTTTAATGTGCTTCTATTGAATCAATTCAATCCTGTTGCTTTCATCCCACTTCTAAAAAAACTATCCCCTTTTAATTGCCCCTACCTCAAAACAAAAATACAAACAAGGTGAAGACAACCACAGCTTGTAGCACTGTGTGACTAATAGGTTTATTTATATTTTGGTGTTTGTGTTGTGTTGTGTCCATGCCAACTGTAATGTGTTCACAGATGCATTAAGTTCATCGTTAGTGCAATAAACAGATACACCCATACAGCATCCCTCACTTCTGCTGTGTGTGGGAGCACTGGTACTGCTCAGAATACCAATGACCACATTTACCCACTGTTGAATTACTGTTGTGTCACATGACCACAACCTGCAGGTTTTTGTGCTGCAGCGTATTCCTCCAAATAGATTTTCCTTGAGAGTCGCCGGTGAATTGATAATTCAGTGTGAGGTTGACAGCTGTGTGGCTGGGGAGAGATTAGGAGGGAGGCTAGCTGCCACAGGGCTGTGAGGGAGGCAGTGGGAGACAGAGCAGCCTCATGGATTTTCTCCAGCCACACCACACAGCTGTCAACCTCGCCCCTGAATTATCATCAATCCACTGCTGAAAAAATAAGTATTTTTATTTAAGGTTTTTCTTCAAAATATATAGCACAGAGGTGGTGTGTAAATCACGGTGGAAGAAGGAGCACCTGGAGGGAGAGAGGGAGAGAAGGGGAGAGGGAGAGAGAGAGGGAGAGCAGGGGAGAGGGAGGGAGGGAGGAAGAGTGGGAGAGAGGGAGAGGGATGGGGAGAGGGAGAGGGAGAGGGAGAGGGAGGGAGAGCGGGAGAGGGGTGGATGGGGGAGGGAGAGGGGGGGAGAGAGGGACCAGCTGAAACACCGGCACACACACAGGCCAGAGCGAGGGGACCCAGACAGTCGCACACACAACCAAAATGGAAAGAGAATTAGACTGGCTGGAGAGATTCTTGGTCTCTCAGATTGAGAGAGGGGGAGGGGTCAAGGGGAATGGGGAGAGGGTAAAGGGGGTCTGACGGCTCCACAAACTACCGCTCAGCAAGTTGTTGGGTTTTCCAAATAATTTGCAGCCCGTGGGGGAGAGGGAAGATTGTAAGTGATTGTGGTAGATAGATATGAGGGGGAGATCTGTAAACATTGTGCTTATGAGGAGAAGCACAGGGTCAGGGTAATCAAATATCAATGGAAGGTGCAAGAGTCCAGGAGATGGTAGGCTCAGTTCTTGTTCTCGCCAGAGAGAATGTGAGCTGAACTAGAGGTCATGTAGAACTGGAGAAGATGTGCATGAGAGGATTTGGGTCCGATAGTGGAAAATGTGTGGGCAATGCTGTGTTCGAGTGGACAGTGTTTTCTCAGAGTGGACAGTGTTTTCTCAGAGTGGACAGTGTTTTCTCAGAGTGGACAGTGTTTTCTCAGCGTGGACAGTGTTTTCTCAGAGTGGAAAGTGTTTTCTCAGAGTGGACAGTGTTTTCTCAGAGTGGACAGTGTTTTCTCAGAGTGGAAAGTGTTTTCTCAGAGTGGAAAGTGATGTGTCGGAGTAAACAGTGCTGTGTTGGAGTAGACAGTGATGTGTCAGAGTGGACAGTTGTGATGACCCTCCCACTCTGTCTGCCGAATTCTTTCTCTTTAATCTTGTTGTCCTTAATAGCATGTTGGTGGGTGGAGGGTCGTCAGCGAAATGGGACACACCTGGGCTGGGGTGTGTCCCGGGGATAAATACACCTTTCCCCCATACATTGAAGAGACTCTCTCCACGCAGACATACCGTTGTTTTTGGTTGTGGCAACTTGGGGTGTCTTTGTATTCATTTGTTTTGGCACCTCTCAACACCCAGCATTATCACCATCTATGCACTCATCCACTCACTTACACTACTGACTTCACACATCATTGTTACTTGTAGGTTACTTTATTAAATAAAAATGTTTGTTATTTCCTTATCTCCACGTTGTCTCCCTCTTTGTTATGGGCTACGAGCCAGTTTGTAACACATTGCTGTCTTAGAGTGAACAGTGATGTTTCGGAGTGAACATTGCTGTGTCAGAGTGGACAGGACTGTCTTGGAGTGGACAGTGTTGTGTCAGAGTGGACAATGTTGTGTTGGAGTGGACAGTAGGGACATGTGAGCAGTCCAGAGAATTACACTATATTGTTCTGCTGCTGCCGGGAGCTAATTTCTGACATGAATCATTTGGGCTGTAGGTGCTAGCTGTATCTGGCTGACTGGGGTGGAGAGAGGAGACGCTAGCTGTAGATGGCTGACTGGAATGGAGAGAGGGACGCTAGCTGTATCTGGCTGACTGGGGTGGAGAGAGGGACACTAGCTGTAGCTGGCTGACTGGAGTGGAGAGAGGGACGCTAGCTGTAGCTGACTGACTGGAGTGGAGAGAGGGACGCTAGCTGTAGCTGACTGACTGGAGTGGAGAGAGGGACGCTAGCTGTAGCTGACTGACTGGAGTGGAGAGAGGGACGCTAGCTGTATCTGGCTGACTGGAGTGGAGAGAGGGATGCTAGCTGTATCTGGCTGACTGGAGTGGAGAGAGGGACGCTAGCTGTAGCTGACTGACTGGAGTGGAGAGAGGGACGCTAGCTGTATCTGGCTGACTGGAGTGGAGAGAGGGACGCTAGCTGTATCTGGCTGACTGGAGTGGAGAGAGGGACGCTAGCTGTAGCTGACTGACTGGAGTGGAGAGATGAGATGCTAGCTGTATCTGGCTGACTGGAGTGGAGAGAGGGACGCTAGCTGTATCTGACTGACTGGAATGGAGAGAGGGACGCTAGCTGTATCTGACTGACTGGAGTGGAGAGAGGGACGCTAGCTGTATCTGGCTAACTGGAATGGAGAGAGGGACGCTAGCTGTATCTGGCTGACTGGAATGGAGAGAGGGATGCTAGCTGTAGCTGGCTCATTGGAGTGGAGCGAGTGATGCTAGCTAAAGCTGGCTCACTGGAGTGGAGAGAGGGATGCTAGATGTAGCTGGCTAAGTGGATTGGAGAGAGGGACACTAGCTTTAGTTGGCTCACTGGAGTGGGGAGAGGAGATGCCACACCCATAATATGATACTATAGTAGCTGAAGGGGTGCTGGGGCCTCGAAGGGACAGCAGTTAGACCCATTTCCTGCTGTATTGTTCCCTAATAGAGAGCCTTAAACTGTGTGGATATCTGTGTGAGTGTGTGTATTTTCCCTCTGTGTATCTTCTTCTGTTTGTATGTGTGTCGCTGCGTGGTCAACATTGACGTTTGTGACTGCCTTGTAACAATAACTGGCACCTGTAAAGTCACCTGTAAGGTCAGCTGTAAGGGTCACATGATGGGGTCACATGATGATGGAGCGTTCATAGGCCTGTATCTATTGAACATTGTGACAAGCCATTAATTTATCAGCCTTAAAGGCATTTTGCAGGATGGATGGATGTCCTCTACAAAGAGAGGAATGTCAGCTGATATCTAGGCCAAATGTGGTAGGTAGTCTAAATGTACTCTTAGCACACTATGAGATACAGTATACAGCATATCTGTTCAGCAGCTATGTGTCTGTTCATGTATTAATGTTTGTAAATTGGTTTATGACATGTGTGGGAGTATGTTTTCATCTTTATTCACAGCTGCTGCTTGCGTAACTGTCTACAGCAAATGTTGTGTTTAAAGTACTTCTCTGTGTTGACAAACACCTGTGTGTGTGTGTGTGTGTGTGTGTGTGTGTGTGTGTGTGTGTGTGTGTGTGTGTGTGTGTGTGTGTGTGCGTGTGTGTGTGGGTTGCTGTGACAGCAGAGAAAGTTAAATGGAGCGGTGGGCTGGTGCGGCAGTGCTTAGTGGCCACAGTCTCACTTCATTACCTCCCCTCTCAGCTGCACAGAGAGAGAGAGACCAGCTGAGACACACACAGGTCTGAGCGAGGGGGCCACGGACAGTCACACCGACACATGCACGCACACATGTACACACATGGACGCACACAAACACAAACAAAGCCAATTTGGAGACATAAATGTAAGCTGACTGCAGCCCTTTTCCCGTCATCTAGGTCTCTCTCAGGCCCTCTGATTTAGCACTGTCAACCTGAGTCAGCCAACCACCTTGTCCACTCATCTCCACCAGCTGGCTACAACCCAGTGTTATCCCACTGAATGCATAGACATAGTTATTGAAATGAGCAAATGGCAGGCCTTGTGATGTGCTGTAGAAAGAAAGGTACAGTGCCTTGCAATAGTATTCAACCCCTTTGGTGTTTTTCCTGTCTTGTTGCATTACAACCTGTCATTTAATTATTTGGATTTCATGTAATGGACATACACAAAATAGTCCAAATTGGTGAAGTGAAATGAAAAAAATAACTGGCTTCAAAGAATTCTAAAAAATAAAAAACTCAAAAGTGGTGCGTGTATATGTATTCACCCTCTTTGCTATGAAGCCCATAAATAAGATCTGGTGCAACCAATTGCCTTCAGAAGTCACATAATTAGTTAAATAAAGTCCACCTGTGTGCAATCTAAGGGTCACATGATCTGTCACATGATCTCAGTAGATATACACCTGTTCTGAAAGGCCCCTGAGTCTGAAGGAGCTGCAAAGCTCCACAGCGGAGATTGGAGTATCTGTCCATAGGACCACTTTAAGCCGTGCACTCCACAGAGCTGGGCATTACGGAAGAGTAGCCAGAAAAAAGCCATTGCTTAAAGAAAAAAATAAGCAAACATGTTTGGTGTTTGCCAAAAGACAAGTAGGAGACTCCCCAAACATATGGAAGAAGGTACTCTGGTCAGATGAGACTAAAATTGAGCTTTTTGTCCATCAAGGAAAATGTTATGTCTGGTGCAAACCCAACACCTCTCATCACCCCGAGAACACCATCCACACAGTGAAGCATGGTGGTGGCAGCATCATGGTGTGGGGATGTTTTTCATTGGCAGGGACTGGGAAACTGGTCAGAATTGAAGGAATGATGGATGGCGCTAAATACAGGGAAATTCTTGAAGGAAACCTGTTTCAGTCATCCAGAGATTTGAGACTGGGACAGAGGTTCACCTTCCAGCAGGACAATGATCCTAAGCATACTGCTAAAGCAACACTCGAGTGGTTTAAGGGGAAACATTTAAATGTCTTGGAATGGCCTAGTCAAAGCCCAGACCTCAATCCAATTGAGAATCTGTGGTATGACTTAAAGATTGCTGTACACCAGCGGAACCCATCCAACTTCAAGGAGCTGGAGCAGTTTTACCTTGAAGAATGGGCAAAAATCCCAGTGGCTATATGTAATTGCTGCAAAAGGTGGCTCTATAAAGTATTGACTTGGGGGGGGGGGGGGTAGTTATGCACGCTCAAGTTTTCTGTTTCTTTGTCTTATTTCTTGTTTGTTTCAAAAATATTTTGCATCTTCAAAGTGGTAGGCATGTTGTGCAAATCAAATGATACAAAATACATTTTAATTCCAGGTTGTAAAGCAACAAAATAGGAAAAATACCAAGGGGGTGAATACATTCGCAAGCCTCTGTACACATTTGTTGTAGATCATTTAGAATTGGAATATCCGATCATGATTCATAGGCTTTCACAGTTGCATGATGCTTATTTATGTATCCTTATTCAGCCAGGTGAGTCACAGAACTCATTTTCTCTGTTTGTTTGACTTACTCCAGTTTCTTCTCCTCATTGGCTCACCCATATTTAACAGCCAACCTTGAAACACCACAGGCTTTTGGGAGATGTGATAGGTAGCGTCTGTAGTTGTTGTGTAGCTCAGTTTGTGTGTTTCTCAGTGTCTGGTGGTTGTTGTTGTTGTGGTATTACAGCATGTTTAGCAGGCCGGGCCTCTCCTGTTTCCCTGGGCTGGCAGCCTGACAGGCTCCTGGAGCAGATGGTGAAGATAGAGAGAGAACATGGTCCTTGCCATGCCCTTGGACAAGACAGCTGCACAGCTCACACAGCTCACACACAGGGATGACGTCTTTGTGAACACTAGTGAAATCTGGAGCTCTGGCAAACATGAAACAAAGCCATGAGAGAATGTTTGTTTGGAGAAATTGTCTGCATGTGGCCTAGTGCTGTTGTACGTTTGTATTGTACGTTTGTATTTCATGTTTAAGTGCTGGTGTTGGCTAGTCAATTTATTGCTTAGCAGTTTGGGGGGAATTTGTTTTTGAATTTACAGTTTTAATACTACAGTATTTGCCAATTCCCATCGCATTGGCAATATTTTTATGAAGAGCAGGAAGTTAAAGAATTAGGGATATCATGAATCAAGAACCTGCGCTGTCAGGGAGCGTCCTGTGTAACATAAAGCCAATAAATGTTGCCTTAACAACCCTGTCCCATTGTTTCTGTACTGATTGACCCTGTGTTTGTTTGGATTGGCTCCTCATTGCAAAGCTCTTTTAACCTGTGACCTGTTACTGTGGACAAGTGAGAGGAGTTGTAAGCGTGGCTCTGCCCTCACTAAGCCCGTCTTCTCTTCCCAAGCTGATTTATTCTACAAGTAATTAACGTGGGCCGCAACATGTGACCTGACCACAGCCAACTTTCCCCTGCACGTCCACTCCAGAGGAGGGGAGACAAAGCAACCCTGGCTACAACACGCAGGCTATTTCTGTCCACCTCAGATGGGTGGACACAGGATGAGTACTCAGATCTCTGTTTTTGTGTCAGTCTGCTCTTTTGTGTCCACCTCTGCTTGCCCTGTCTGTGTATCTTCCAAGTCTGTGTGTCTTCCTATTTGTGTCTTTAATGTTTGTCTGTGTGTCTGGCCTGTCACATGTGTATCTGTCTTTTCTGTTCTGTCTGTTCTTGGATATCTGATTGGTTGGGCATCCCCAGGGCTGCATTGATGCACCACTATCCCCACATTTATGGATGGTGATATCTGCAATGAAAAGTAGCCATTGTGAAGGAATAGCAGGTGTTCCTTTTCCTATTGTGAATGGCAGGTTTCAGTTTTTGTGGCTGTGTAATATTCTATTTTTATGATGTTGAGTTGATTGAAGCCATCACTCATGATAATCCACAGAAATAAAGCGAAGCTGGCTCAGAAGGGAAACCCTAGTGTGGTGGCATCAGCTTATCACATCAGCGGATATTGCACCAATTGGATTCACACTCTACTTACGTGCAGTCTATTTAAGTTGTCCTGTTCTTCACATGCTTCCTCAATGCCGGATGTCACGCATACACGAGCTGGTGTCTCTTGCTGCCATTGCTGCTGTTTCTGTTTCTGCTGTTTCTGCTAGGAACTTATTTGTGAACGCTTGCTAGCTGTGTTTGAATCTCGCTCGCATCGTTCAATATGCTCATGTTACAGTGTTTGACTGCTGTGGGGATGTCATTGATTGCAATGATCAACCATGTTGCTGCCCTACTGTTGTCAGTCAGTAGCCAGCTACAAACTGGCTGGCTAGCTAAGTAGAATTGCTCTGGGAGTAGCCTATTGTATACTTTGTTTCTCCCAATGCTAGTTTTTGGGCAGAGTCTGTCAATGAACCTACATCCCATCAAGGAGAATTATCACGTTTCAAGGTATGACCCAGGTGCAGACAGTGTTGGAGAAATGAACGTTTATTCTTTAAACAGGGGCAGGCAAACAACAGGTCAAGGCAGGCAGGGGTCAATAAACCAGAAAGGGTGTAAGGCATTGGAACAGCAGGCGGGTCAGGCAGAGGTCGATAATCCAGAGTAGTGGGGCAAAGGTACAGGACGACGGGCAGGCAGAATGGTCAGAACCGGGAAACTAGAAAACAGGAGCAAGGAACAGGCGGGAGCAGGGAATTAAAACGCTGGTAGGTTCTACGAACAAAACGAACTGGCAACAGACAAACAGAGAACACAGGTATAAATACACAGGGGATAATGGGGAAGATGGGTGGCACCTGGAGGGGGGTGGAAAGACAGGAGAAACAGATCAGGGCGTGACAAGAATCATCCCTCATCCATACAAGTAGGAAGTAGCCTATGCTTGGCTAGCTATACAGGCCTATGCGTTGATATACAGTGAGTAGCAATGTTTTCTTGATGACATGAGCAAGGAGATGGTGTTTATCACAGTGATCTGATAGTATTATGGTCTCATGTGGCCGTTAATTTGGCAATCGATAGTAACTATCTATTATTATTCTTTGGAACCTTATTCCCTTACACAGTTTAAGCTAGAAATACATTCAATTTAACGTGCAGACTGGTCTGGATTGATGTGCTGGTGTAGCTACACTTTTGCTGCTTTTCTGTTCTGAGCAAACCAAAGTATCTGCTAGCTTATTAGTGCATACTGTTGCAATGAGTCACACTTATTAGCATACGTTTTACAGTATAATTTCAGTCAACATATTTATATTTACTTCATCCTTATCTGCAGCAGTAGGTTTAGGCTGATTTATGAACCATGTTTCTATCATGTGTCATGCATTTTACATAGGTAGTCCCTCCTTGTCGGTCCATCTTTGCGTTCTAGTAGTATTATTCTAGTGACGCATAGTGACTGTACTCTTATTTATCATATGCTATTGTATTTCATGGTATTGTACTGATTTCTTAATTGTAGTCATCATGTATTAGCTAATGTTATTGCATTTTCTTATCTTCATGTCTTACATACCAGTTCTATCATGTGTTTTATGCTGCAACTGTAGTGAATGCTCTCACATTCAGGTGTTAGCTGATATTCTTTCTTTCATTATCTGAACACAGTATTGCATTATGGCATGGCGGCCGATATTCAAATCAAACTTGATTTGTCACATGCGCCGAATACAACAAGTGTAGACTTTACCGTGAAATTGTCACGTCCTGACCATATACTTAGGTATTTTTGTATTATATTTGGTCAGGACGTGGCAGAGTTATGTTTGGTTATGGTATAGTGGGGTTGTGAGTATTGGGTTAGGTTCTAGGTTAGGTTTTCTATGTGTAGGTGTATATCTATGTTTGCTTAATTGATGTTGGGACTCTCAGTTGAAGGCAGGTGTTGTCTATCTGCCTTTGATTGAGAGTCCCATATAGTGAGGTGTGTTTGTGTTTGGTATTTGTGGGTAATTGTATTTTGCACTGGGTTTCGTTTCTCCTGTGAAACTGTCACCTTTCGCCTTTGCGTGTTTATTTTGTTTTGTCGTTTCCATCTATAATAAATATGATGTGGAACAGTCAACCTGCTGCGTATTGGTCATCAAGTGATTTCGACATATCTTCCGATGAGGGAGAATACGAGGAACGTGACAGAATTACCCACCAACAACGGACCAAGCAGCAGAGGAAGGAGCAGCACAAGGAGAGGCACCAGGAGAAAAGCTATCTGGAGTCATGGACTTGGGAGGAAATCCTGGATGGGAAAGGACCATGGGCTCAAGCTGGGGATTATCGCCGCCCGCAGTGGGAGATCGAGGCGGCGAGAGCTGAGAGGCGCTGGTATGAGGAGAGGGAGCGCAACGGACACGGGAGGCAGCCCCACAATTTTTTTTGGGGGGGGCACACGGGGAGATTAGCGGAGTCAGGTGGTAGACCTAAGCTAACTCCCCGTGCTTACCGGAAGCAGCGTGGTACTGGTAAGACACCGTGTTATGCTGTGGAGCGCACGGTGTCCCCAGTGCTCGTTCAAAGCCCGGTGCGCTACATACCAGCCCCCCGCAAGTGCTATGCGAGTGCAGGCATCGAGCCAGGGCGGATGGTGCCAGCTCAGCGCGTCTGGTCTCCGGTGCGCCTCCTCGGTCCAGGTTATCCTGCGCCGGCGTTGCGCACTGTGTCTCCAGAGCGCTGGGAGGGTCCAGTTCGCCCAATGCCTGCTCTCCGCCCGTGCCGGGCCAAAGGGGGCATTCAGCCTGGAGTATGGGTAAAGAGTGTCCGTACCAGAACTCCAATGCTCCCCCACAGCCCGGTTTATCCTGTGCCTCCTCCTCGGACCAGGCCTCCAGTGGGTCTCCCCATCCTGGTCCATCCTGTGCCACCTCCCAGGACCAGGCCTTCAGTGGGTCTCCCCATCCTGGTCCATCCTGTGCCACCTCCCAGGACCAGGCCTCCAGTGGGTCTCCCCATCCTGGTTTATCCTGTGCCACCTCCCAGGACCAGGCCTCCAGTGGGTCTCCCCATCCTGGTCCATCCTGTGCCACCTCCCAGGACTAGGCCTCCGGTGGGTCTCGCCAGTCAACAGTCGTCAGAGCTGCCCGCCAGTCAACAGTCGTCAGAGCTGCCCGCCAGTCAACAGTCGTCAGAGCTGCCCGCCAGTCAACAGTCGTCAGAGCTGCCCGCCAGTCAACAGTCGTCAGAGCTGCCCGCCAGTCAACAGTCGCCAGAGAGGTCAGACTGCGCTGAACTGCCGGAGTGGCCAGACTGCGCTGAACTGCCGGAGTGGCCAGACTGCCCTGAACTGCCAGAGTGGCCAGACTGCCCTGAACTGCCAGAGTGGCCAGACTGCCCTGAACTGCCAGAGTGGCCAGGGACGCCTGCCAGCCCGGTGAGTCCTGTGCCTACGCCTAGGGCCAGGCCTCTGTCATGTCTCCCCAGCCTGGTGAGTCCTGTGCCTGTGCCCAGGGCCAGGCATCCATCATGTCTCCCCAGCCTGGTGAATCCTGGGTCAGGGCCGTTGGAGTATCCGACACCGGTGTACGGCCCAGAGGATCCGACACCGGGGTGCGACCCAGAGGATCCGACACCGGGGTGCGACCCAGAGGATCCGACACCGGGGTGCGACCCAGAAGATCCGACACCGGGGTGCGGCCCAGAGGATCCGACACCGGGGTGCGGCCCAGAGGATACGACACCGGGGTGCGACCCAGAGGATCCGACACCGGGGTGCGGACCAGAGGATCCGACACCGGGGTGCGACCCAGAGGATCCGACACCGGGGTGCGGACCAGAGGATCCGACACCGGGGTGCGACCCAGAGGATCCGACACCGGGGTGCGGCCCAGAGGATCCGACACCGGGGTGCGGCCCAGAGGATCCGACACCGGGGTGCGGCCCAGAGGATCCGACACCGGGGTGCGACCCAGAGTATCCGACACCGGGGTGCGACCCAGAGGATCCGACACCGGGGTGCGGACCAGAGTATCCGACACCGGGGTGCGGCCCAGAGGATCCGACACCGGGGTGCGGCCCAGAGGATCCGACACCGGGGTGCGGCCCAGAGGATCCGACACCGGGGTGCGGACCAGAGTATCCGACACCGGGGTGCGGACCAGAGTATCCGACACCGGGGTGCGGACCAGAGTATCCGACAACAGCTTGCGACCCGGGACTGAGGGGAGCTGCCTGTGACCCAGAACCGGGTGAGTCTGGTCACAATTCTAAAGTAAAGTTGATTAACTATGACTGTGATGATTCTGCCTACAACCCAGAACCGAAGGAGTCTGCTTACAGCCTGGGACCGAAGGAGTCGGCCCACGAACCAGAACCAAAGAAGTCTGCCTACTGTCCTAAGCCCAACAGGTCGGTCTACGGTCTGTTGGACAGTAGGCCAGAACCGGAGCCACCTCGAATATAGGTGGGTTGGGGAGGGGGGGTGTAGCACTGTGCCATCGTTGACGGCAGCCACCCTCCCTTCCCTCCCTTTAGTTAGGGGGTTAATTGTGTGTTTTTTTTCTGTTGGTTTGGTGCATTCAGTGTATGCACCTTTAGGGGGGGGGGGGGGGGGTAATGTCACGTCCTGACCATATACTTAGGTATTTTTGTATTATATTTGGTCAGGACGTGGCAGAGTTATGTTTGGTTATGGTATAGTGGGGTTGTGAGTATTGGGTTAGGTTCTAGGTTAGGTTTTCTATGTGTAGGTGTATATCTATGTTTGCTTAATTGATGTTGGGACTCTCAGTTGAAGGCAGGTGTTGTCTATCTGCCTTTGATTGAGAGTCCCATATAGTGAGGTGTGTTTGTGTTTGGTATTTGTGGGTAATTGTATTTTGCACTGGGTTTCGTTTCTCCTGTGAAACTGTCACCTTTCGCCTTTGCGTGTTTATTTTGTTTTGTCGTTTCCATCTATAATAAATATGATGTGGAACAGTCAACCTGCTGCGTATTGGTCATCAAGTGATTTCGACATATCTTCACGATGAGGGAGAATACGAGGAACGTGACAGAAATGCTTACTTACAAGCCCTTAACCAACACTGCAGTTCAAGAAGAGTTAAGAAAATATTTACCAAGTAGACTAAAATAAAAAGTAAAAATAAAAAGTAACACAATAAGAATAACAAGGCTATATAAAGAGGCACCGGTACCGAGTGTAATGCCGTGTGTGTAGGTGGCAGGGAAGTCAGGCGCAGGAGAATCGAACTTGGTATAAATGGAGTTGTTCAATTACGTTTAACAAAACTCCAAAACCAAAGTTCATAATAAATAAAAGTGGGTACAAGAACCCGTCGCGCACCAATCCATAATACACAAGCATAACAAACAAACAATCTTTGACAATGACGTGAGGGGAAACAGAGGGTTAAATACACAACATGTAATGAATGGGATTGGAACCAGGTGTGTAGGAAGACAAGACAAAACCAATGGAGAATGAAAAATGGATCAATGATGGCTAGAAGACCGGTGACGTCGACCGCCGAACACTGCCCGAACAAGGAGAGGACCCGACTTCGGCAGAAGTCGTGACACCGAGTCAGTGTGCGGGAGTACAGGTTAGTTGAGGTAATTTGTAGGTGGGGGTGAAGTGACTATGCATAGATAAAACAGCAAGTATCAGCAGTGTACAAAATGGAGGTCAATGTAAATTGTCCGGTGGCGATTTTATTAGTTGGTCAGGAGTTGGGGGAAGAAGCTGTTGAGGAGCCTTTTGGTCCTAGACTTGGCGCTCCGGTACCGCTTGCTGTGCGGTAGCAGAGAAAACAGTCTATAACTTGGGTGACTGGAGTCTCTGACAATTTTATGGGCTTTCCTCTGACACCGCCTATTATATAGGGAGACTAATCCGGATGCTTATAAGAAATCTTGCTCACATTGAGTGAGAGGTTGTTGTCCTGGCACCACACTGCCAGTTCTCTGACCTCCTCCCTATAGGCCGTCTCAACGTTGTCGGTGATCAGGCCTATCACTGTTGTGTTGTCAGCAAACTTAATGATGATGTTGGAGTCGTGTTTGGCCACTCAGACGTGGGTGAACAGGGAATACAGGAGGGGACTAAGTAAACACCCCTGAGGGGCCACAGTGTTAAGGATCAGTGTGGTAGACGGGTTGTTGCCTACTCTTACCACCTGGGGGCGACCGTCAGGAAGTCCAGGATCCAGTTGCAGAGGGAGGTGTTTAGTCCCAGAGTCCTTAGCTTAGTGATGAGCTTCGTGGGCACTATGGTGTTGAACGCTGAGCTGTAGTCAGTGAATAGCATTCTCACATAGGTGTTCCTTTTGTCCATGTGAGAAAGGGCAGTGTGGAGTGCAATTGAGATTGTGTCATCTGTGGATCTGTTGGGGTGGTATGCGAATTGGAGTGGGTCTAGGGTGTCCGGGATGATGGTGTTGATGTGAGCTATGACTAGCCTTTCAAAGCACTTCATGGCTACCGACATGAGTGCTACGGGGCGGTAATCATTCAGGTAGGTTACCTTCGCTTCCTTGGGCACAGGGACTATGGTGGTCTGCTTGAAACATGTAGGTATTACAGACTCAGTCAGGGAGAGGTTGAAAATGTCTGTGAAGACACTTCAGTTGGTCTGCGCATGCTTTGAGTAGACATCCTGGTAATCCGTCTGGCCCAGCGGCTTTGTGAATGTTGACCTGTTTAAAGATTTTGTTCACATCGGCTACCGAGAGCGTTATCACACAGTCATCCAGAACAGCTGGTGCTCTCGTGCATGCTTCAGTGTTGCTTGCCTCGAAGCGAGCATAAAAGGCATTTAGCTCATCTGGTACACTCGCGTCACTGGGCAGCTCGCGTCTGGGTTTCCCTTTGTAGTCCATAATAGTTTTCAAGCCCTGCCACATCCGACGAGCGTCAGAGCCGGTGTAGTAGGATTCAATCTTAATCCTGTATTGACGCTTTGCTTGTTTTATGGTTCATCTGAGGGCATAGTGGGATTTCTTATAAGCATCCGGATTAGTCTCCCGCTCCTTGAAAGCGGCAGCTCTAGCCATTATCTCGATGTTGCCTGTAATCCATGGCTTCTGGTTGGGATATGTATGTACATATTGTTTTCATGGGACCATGTGCATGCTTAGGCTGTGTCCTCATGCTAATTGATGCATTGGCTGTTTCATCAGCACACATCGTATGGCATTGCTACTATTATTGCTATTATTGCTATAGAGCACATAGTGAGGTTGTGGTGACATAGAGGTCAACACTAGCCACCCCTTCCACAGCATCTGCTTGGAGCATCACAGTACGATGGCAGACAGATTCATTTTACCCAGGTGCAAAACAGGACTTTTTTGCAGATTCTTTACCCACAAGTTATGAGGCTTTTTAGCATGAACACCTAGTTTACATTCATTAATGATGTGCTGCTTTAGTGTCTGTTTGTTCTTCTGTGTTTTGTTGTGTATTGATTGTGGTGTATGCATGGACTGGTGCAATCAAATTTCCCCTTTGGGGGATTAATAAGTACTATCTTATTTTATTTACTAATGCATTATCGGGTTTTACTGTCATCTATAGCTGTCTTTAACATTAAGTGGTCACTTCTCCGTCTTCTCCCCAGCTAGTTATCTAATAGTGGTATCTAATACGCATCTTATACCCTGATGCAGCTCACTCTGCTAGAGTCATTTTAGCTGAGCGTGATTATTATCTACCAAAATCATGCTGGCCCAAATGCTGTGGGCCGCAACAAGCACTGTTCAGCAGTCGAGCAGTGTGATATCTTGTGCTTCTCGGATGATGTCAGTCTGTCACTGGCTCAACATTACTGGGTCGTTCCATCATTAAGCATATATTGACAGAAGTAAAACATTTTTTACTATTGTTAACAATAACCCTAACCTTTTTTCCTCAGATTTCAAATTATCACACTGGGCCTTAGTGGAGAAGCTGATGCTGTATTGTGGTGTGATGACCAATCAAGGCTCGCAATAGCTTCCAGCCACGATGGATTGGCTGGTGATACAAGCATTACCTAGCATTCTGTGGGCTTGCTAAACACCCACATTGTGATGAGCTGTTGGCAATCAAGTTTTCATTGCCTCTAATGTAAACATTCTTTTTGAGAGCTTATTTCAGACAATCTTATATCCATTCTAGTAATCTATGGGTTCTATTAACATGTACCTTTTAGTCATTTAGCAGACACTCTTATCTAGAGCAACTTACAGGAGCAATTAGGGTTAAGTGCCTTGCTCAAGGACACATTGGGGATATGAACCATCAACCTTTCGGTTACTGACCAACGCACTTAATCGCTAGGCTACCTGACACCCATTTCTTTACCTTTTCTTTAGTTATTAGGTCATCTGTTCTTCTCTCATGGCTTACCGTGTCATTTTGGAGTCACTTTTATTGTAAAAAAGGATAGAATATGTTTTTAAACACTTCTACATTAATGTGGATGCTACCATGATTACGGATAGTACTATATGAATAATGAATAATGAGCGAGAAAGTTACAGATGCACACATATCATACCCCCCTAAAAAAATGTTAACATCTCCTGTTATTGTAATGGTGAGAGGTTCGTTTAGGTTGGGGATATGATATTTGTGAGTCCAACTTTCTCACTGATTATTCATGATATCTCAAATTCTGTTGCATTATGGACACTTACATGTTAACAGTGCTTATACCCCCAGCAATGAAAGAATTAACATTGGAACATTAGTCATCATCACTAGAACTAACACTGCCTTGTTCTCTCTTTCGAGTTGTGCTACCTGCATGCTGAGCACAGGAAGCACCTGGCGAACCTCTGTTCAAATCAAATCTGAATACAACAGGTGTGGACCTTACAGTGAAATGCTTACTTACGAGCCCCTAACCAACGGTGCAGTTTCAAAAAATATGGATAAGAAAAAGAGATAAAAGTAACAAGTAGAGTTAATTAAAGTGACGATACATAGATGACAACAGAGAGTGGAGGTGGTGTGGAGAGGGGAGGGGAGGGGGGCAATGCAAATAGTATGGGTAGCCATTGGACTAGATGTTCAGGAGTCTTATGGCTTGGGGGTAGAAGTTGTTTAGAAGCCTCTTGGACCTAGACTTGGCGCTGCGGTACCGCTTGCCGTGCGGTAGCAGAGAAAACAGTCTATGACAAGGGTGGCAGGAGTCTGACAATTTTTAGGGCCTTCCTCTGACACCGCCTGGTATTGAGGTCCTGGATGGCAGGAAGCTTGGCCTCAGTGATGTACTGGAACATTCGCACTACCCTCTGTAGTGCCTTGCGGTCGGAGGCCGAGCGGTTGCCATACCAGGCAGTGATGCAACCAGTCAGGATGCTCTCGATGTTGCAGCTGTAGAACCTTTTGAGGATCTGAGGACCCATGTCAAATCTTTTCAGTCTCCTGAGGGGGAATGGGTTTTGTTGTGCCCGCTTCACCACTGTCATGGTGTGCTTGGACCATGTTAGTTTGTTGGTGATGTGGACACCAAGGAACTTGAAGCTCTCAACCTGCTCCACTGCAGCCCCGTCAATTAGAATGGGGGTGTGCTCGGTCCTCTTTTTCCTGTAATCCACAATCATCTCCTTTGCCTTGATCACATTGAGGGAGAGGTTGTTGTCCTGGCACCACATGGCCAAGTCTCTGACCTCCTCCCTATAGGCTGTCTCGTTGTTGTCGTTGATTGGGCCTACCACTGTTGCGTCATCGGCAAATTTAATGATGGTGTTGGAGTCGTGCCTGGCCGTGCAGTCATGCGTGAACAGGGAGTACAGGAGGGGGCTGAGCACGCACCCGAGGGGCCCCTGTGTTAAGGATCAGCGTGGCGGATGTGTTATTACCTACCCTTACCACCTGGGGGCGGCCCGTCAGGAAGTCCAGGATCCAGTTGCAGAGGGAGGTGTTTAGTCCCAGGGTCCTTAGCTTATTGATGAGCTTTGTGGGCACTATGGTGTTGAACGCTGAGCTGTAGTCAATGAATACAATTCTCACATAGGTGTTCCTTTTGTCCAGGTGGGAAAGGACAGTGTGGAGTACAATAGAGACCACATCATCTATGGATCTGTTGGAGCGGTATGCAAATTGGAGTAGGTCTAGGGTTTCTGGGATGATGGCGTTGATGTGAGCCATGACCAGCCTTTCAAAGCACTTCATGGCTACAGACATGAGTGCTACGAGTTGGTTGAAAATGTCAGTGAAGACACTTGCCAGTTGGTCAGCGCATGCTCGCAGTACACATCCTGGTAATCCATCTGGCTCTGCAACCTTGTGAATGTTGACCTGTCTAAAGGTCTTACTCACATCTGCTGCGGAGAGTGTGATCACACAGTCTTCCGGTACAGCTGGTGCTCTCATGAATGTTTCAGTGTTATTTGCCTCGAAGCGAGCATAGAAGTAGTTCAGTTTGTCTGGTAGGCTCGTGTCACTGGGCAGCTCTCGGCTGTGCTTCCCTTTGTAGTCTGTAATGGTTGCAGGCCCTGCCACATCTGACGAGCGTCAGAGCCGGTGTAGTACGACTCGATCTTAGTTCTGTATTGACGCTTTTCCGGTTTGATGGTTCGTTGGAGGGCATAGCGAGATTTCTTATAACCTTCCGGGTTAGAGTCCTGCTCCTTGAAAGCGGCAGCTCATAGCCTTTAGCTCAGTGCGGATGCTGCCTGTAATCCATGGTTTCTGGTTGGGGTACGTACGTACGGTCACTGTGGGGACGACGTCATCGATGCACTTATTAATGAAGCCAATGACAGATGTGGTGTACTCCTCAATGCCATTGGAGGAATCCAGGAACATATTCCAGTCTGCTTCATCTGACCACTTTTTTATTGATCTAGTCACAGGTGCTTCCTGCTTTAATTTTTGCTTGTAAGCAGGAATCAGGAGGATGAAGGAGGAGGATGGTCAGATTTGCCAAGTGGAGGGTGAGGGAGAGCTTTGTATGTGTCTCTGTGTGTGGAGTATAGGTGGCCCAGAGTAATTTTCCCTCTGGTTGCACATTTAACATGCTGATAGAAATTTGGTAAAACTGATTTAAGTTTCCCTGCATTAAAGTCCCCGACTACTAGGAGCGCCGCCTCTGGGTGAGCGTTTTCTTGTTTGCTTATGGCGGAATACAGCTCATTCAATGCTATCTTAGTGCCAGCCTCTGACTGTGTTGGTATGTAAACAGCTACAAAGAATACAGATGAAAACTCTCTTGGTAGGTAGTGTGGTCTACAGCTTATCATGAGAAAATCTACCTCTGGCGAGCATTAGCTTGAGACTTCCTTAGATATCGTGCACCATCTGTTGTTTACAAAAATACATCGACTGTCGCCCCTCGTCTTACCAGACACCGTTGTTCTATCCTGCCGGTACGTTGTATAACCAGGCAGCTGTATGTTGATGTTGTTGTTGTTCAGCCACAACTCCGTGAAGCATAAGACGTTACAGTTTTTAATGTCTCATTGGTAGTTTAATCTTAAGCGTAACTCGTTGATTTTATTGTCCAAAGATTGCACATTTGCTAGCAGAATTGAGGGAAGTGGGCGTTTATTCGATCGCCTTCAACTTCTCAGCAGGCAGCCCGCTCTCCTCTCTTTCTCCACCTCCTCTTCACGCGGATCACTGGGGTTGGGACCTGTTCCCGAGGGAGATGTATATCCTCCGCCTCGGGCTCGTCAGAGTCGTGAAAGAAGAAAAATAATTCTGCTAGTCCATTGTGAGTAATCGCAGTCCTGATGTCTAGAAGTTATTTTCGGTCATAAGAGATGGTAGCAGCAACATTATGTATAAAAAGAGTAAAACATTTTTTTACAAACAAAGCAGATAAACAAACAAGAAACTCAATCGGTTAGGGGCACGTGCTGTTCAACATTGATGCTGCAATGACAAGATACTGGAACTCCTCACAGCTCTGGTTCCTTCATCCGCGCTGCAGGGTAGTTCTGAGCTATGGGCCATCCACTACTGTATTGGTGCTGCTACTGCTTCTCAATCGTTCACGGCTTCACCCTCAAGATTATGAGCCCATAATCCTCTGTTGCCTACAATGTTACACTCGATTGGAATTCTAAGAGTGTGGAGCCTACGTGAGTTCCTGCAGCAATTGCTAATATGATCATGATTGTGTCAGCCTCTTGGTCCAGTAGCTATGTTGCATCTCTCTTCTGCATCGCAATCTGATATAACACTGTTTTCTGGCTATAGGTGGTTGACTGGCACCCGGCGGTTCATCTATTTTGTAGGTGGTTAGCTGGGCTCATAGGTAGAGTATTCTCATGACAGCTCATCAAGGCTCAGCGAGGGCAACAGCAGGGCTTCACTATGGCAGGCAGGTTCATACTACTTCCGGTTGATTAATTAGATTGGTAGTATATTTTCCATGTACCAAGATGACTGCTCATCTTGCCTCATCGAGGATTCCCAGCTCTGTTTCATATGAGAAAGTCAAAAGGCTGCGTTAGCTCATGCTACACATAGTTAGCATTAACACATGGGTGGTAGGATGACCTTCGCTGGTCTATTGAGAGCTCTTAAACGGTGGTGTTTCCTTTCTGAAATAAAGTGAAGCCAGAAGAGAAGGGAAACGCGAGTGTGGTGTCATCACCTGATCGCATCAGCGGATGTTGCACCAATTGGAATCACACTCTACTTACAGTACATGCTGTCTATTTAAGTTGACCAGTTCTATACATGCTTACTCACTGCCGGATGTCATGTGTGCTGGTGTCTCTTCCTGCCTGTAACTAACTATGCTTGCTGTTCTGATATTCCACCACCACCCTAGCCTCCACCTGTCTGGGTTCTGTGTTTCTTCATTCATTTGATATAGCATATCATGCTCACTGCCCATAGTTCTATTATCATCTTTATATGATGCTTCGCTCTGGCAGTGAACTACACTGAAGGAACAGAGTGTACAATGAAGAATCGACTACTATTGTCTGTATGCAACAACAGTCTCACCAAATGTGTCCATACCGGAATGACTGAATACCACTACATATGGTCTGGGAATACTTTCACATTATCTCTCATTTTGTACTGTGTGTGTTGTTGTGTGTGTTTATGAGTGTTGGCACTGGTTTAGTCAGAGGGTCTTAAAACTTCTTCGAGATAGGGGGCAGTATTCAGTTTGGATGAATCAGATTGCAGTTTCTAGGGCTTCCACTAGATGTCAACAGTGTTTAGAAAGAGTGTCAGGCTTATTTTTTTTAAATGAGCTAGAATTTGTAGTTTTTGTAAGTGGCTCCCATTTTGGCTGTAGTGTTTGTAGTGCGTTCCAGTGAGGGGGCGCACTTCGTTATTTATCTCCGGTAATGAATATACTATTCTCCGTCTTAAATTGTATCATTTATTTACATATTAGGGTACCTGAGAATTGATTAGGAACGTTGTTTGGAAGAAGTTTATTGGTAACTTACGGGATTCATTTGTATGCATTTTGAAGGAGAGAAACCGGTGGATTACTGAGTCAAGCGCACGAACTAAACTGACTTTTTTGGGATATAAAGAAGTACGTTATCGAACAAAACGACCATTTGTGATGTAGCTGGGACCCTTTGGATTGCAAACAGAGGAAGATCTTCAAAGGTAAGTGATTTATTTTATCACTATTTCTGACTTTCGTGATGCATCTGCTTGGTTGGAAAATGTTTTTAATGCTTTTGTACGCGGGGCGCTGTCCTCATAATCGCATGGTATGCTTTCGCCGT
Source organism: Salmo trutta (assembly GCF_901001165.1). Lineage (NCBI taxonomy): Eukaryota > Metazoa > Chordata > Actinopteri > Salmoniformes > Salmonidae > Salmo > Salmo trutta. The sequence continues at coordinate 21,313,982 of NC_042988.1, read as the reverse complement.
AAAGCCTTTTTGACATCTGACAAAGCGGCTGGATTAAGAAGAAGTTAAGCTTTTAATCGATGTATAACACTTGTATTTTCATGAATGTTTAATATTACGAATTTTGTATTTTTGAATTCGCGCTCTGCAATTTCACCGGATGTTGTCGAGGCTGGGCGCTAGCGGTACGCCTTTCCCAAAGAGGTTATTAAAAGTGTGTATTTTGGAGAGACTAGAAACATAAGGGGCTGAAGGTATGTTTGAAGTGTGTTTTCTGTCATTTCAGATTCTACAACAGAGTGCCCCATAGGAATGGTTGGCAGCAGTGTTTGTGTACATATGTCACTTCTAGCATTTCTCTTATGTCCATGTTGCGTTTTATTTTGTGCCACTACTCAACGACTGTCCTGTGTATATATAGTTCACCTTAGCCTGTTTCTGCTTCTCTGTAAATAGACATGTTGTTTACTTGCTAGCAAAACATTGGTATGGATTTGTTTGAGGTTGTGTCTAAGGTCGAGAGCTGTTTTAAGGCGGTTTAGACACATCGTCCTGGGGTGGCACTTTAAAGCGGCTTAACGTTTCCATCCACAACGTTGAATGATGTTCCTTTTCCATCTCACCCGTGACTCATGTGTTTATTCTCAGTGTCCAACAAACACATGCTGACATCATCAAAGTTGTTTTAGAAAATATGTGTGTCAAACAAAAGTTATATGCCCTCTCGCTCAGTCTGGCTGGTTTGTTTCTTTTTCAAAACAGGACACTTTTCTCTAACCTCCTCAGAAATGGTGCTTGATTTTCACGTCTTCATCCACAAAGCTTTGCTCATGATAGACATGAATAATAATTGAAAATGGCTGTCCATCAAAAACATTTGTGTTCAAGTAGGGGTTTAAAGTGTTTATTTCACTTAATCAAGATGTTTTCTATGGCCCTTAAAAGCTACACTGATATTCATGGGATGCTATAAATGTTTCCCTCTCAGACACACACACAGTGCAGCAGCAGTGCTGACAGAGTGCCGCCCAGGTCCACTGGTAAAAGTGCTGTAGATGGCTCCTGGGGGAGTGCAAAGCTCGACTGCTCTAATAACGTACATTCCACTTGAGACGCCACTGCAACATAATAAATGGTTGAGCTGAAAAGTGTAAGTGGGAGGGAGAGAGAGAGATGAGAAGGGGACATTACGAGGAATGAGGGAAGAGCAAATCAAAGAGGGGAAAATGCCTCTAAAATGACATTGAAATAGTATGACAACAGTGCCGGTGTGTCTATATGTTTTTCCGCAGTTGTAATTCCATCAAATATTGCATTAGCTGCACAGTGTGCTTATAACAGCAGGCCATACATTAAATTATGCTATGCTTGAATCTGTGAGGTTCATTTCAAGTTGTAAATTCCCATGTTAAAAGTACAGAGACCAAATCATCCTGATTCATCCTGTAAAACCATGTGTATTCATGTATTTACCACCCATGTCATGTCTCTCAAACATTTTTGTAATGGCATCCCAAATCTTCCCACACCTCTGTCATAAAACAGAGATAGAAATAAGGCTATTCCCCTTTCTTTTAATCCATATCCTGTAAGGTCTGTGACGTGTGTGTGTGTGTGTGTGTGTGTGTGTGTGTGTGTGTGTGTGTGTGTGTGTGTGTGTGTGTGTGTGTGTGTGTGTGTGTGTGTGTGTGTGTGTGTGTGTGTGTGTGTGTGTGTGTGTGTGTGTGTGTGTGTATATGAGTCAGGGCTCTAGCAGCAGGGATTACTGTAGCAGCCTGCTTATTGCTGCAGCCGGTCCAGAGGCCCAGCAGGACACAGGAAATGAGACAATCAGGTACGGAGCTGTAATGAGAAGTGACCGTCCATGGACATCAGGGTGGCGGCATAGAAGACCAGCCAGCTGCAAGACCATGTTATTGTTGCTGTTGGGAAAGATGCCCACTGGGAGACAGAGACTCTGTCCAAAACATTGTCTGTCTTTCTTTGAGGAAGGGATCATACACAGCGCAGCTCAGACAATGGTACCATATTATATATCTCAGACTGTGAAATACATTTTATTGTAGCCATCCTTGATAATGTATTACAATGATTACCTGCCCTAGATCGTGAGTATATGAAACATTTACTTGTGTACTTTAGTGTAGGCTTAATGAGAATACAGTCTGCCTAAATAAGCATTTTTATCCCATCTCTGTACTCCTCCTCCCTCACATTGTACAGTACATTTGAGATTTGACCCATACCTCAGGACATCCCAGGTGCCTTTGACTGCCCTTTAGTTCCCTAGAGATGTGGTTTGCCCTTGCCACACTCCTCTTCTCTCTATATCTCTCTCTCTATCTCCTGCTCTCTCACTCACTCCATCCACAGCAGAGCTATGGGCCTGTTCTCCAGGGAGGCAGACTAATGGTCCAACCTCTATCTCTCTAAGCACACATCTGGCCTGTCCTTAACCCCGTGCTCACCACACTTCTCTTTCCAGGCCCTCCATAATAATACACAATTGAATCCCATCACTACACTTGCATTATTGTTCCTGTGACTGTTGCATTAAAAGTGTGTGTTCTATTCATTGTAACAAATTACCATATGGACAGAAGACTGGTAAGCTTCAACTCCCGTGGCTGATTTCACAGATGAAACTGGGCCTTGATCAAACATTATTTCTTTCAGGGAAGTAATCCAAACATGATTAGGAAAATCCTCAAATATGGGGGAAAGATGGAGTGAGGGGATGAGGTTTAATCAGGTTTGGTGGTAGAGGGAGGGGAAAGGGACACACATATGTCCATGTACGTGCACACACACACACACACACACACACACACACACACACACACACACACACACACACACACACAAAAAAAAAAAAACATGTGATCTGCTGATCACCTGTTTGATGTCACTGTGACTTTGTGTCCCTGTCCTGTGTCCTCCATTGTGACGTATGTGAAAGACGTCACCATTCTCTCCTATCTTCACATTGCCTGTCCTTGTCAGTCAGCTGTCATTCAACCCCACTGTCATCATCCCCCGGGACAATAAAGGTACACACTGTACCTATACACCTATTTCTCTATGACCTTCTCAAAAACATCAACTGTTCAGCAGTAACATTACATTGCAGAAGAATAGCAGAAAAATGGTGGTGGAAGTTTTCCTTTTAATTTGTCTGATGTGAATTATTTCATGGATATTAATTAAAGTAGTTCTTAAATCAAGAGAGGCTGTGAAGTCACTGGGTCCCAGTAGAGACAACTCATTCTAGACCAACCAGGGAACGAACCAGACAAACGGAGAAAAAAGGCACCAACGGATGAAATTACATTAACCTAAAAAGAAATCTCATTTACTTTATCTCTGTTTACTGAGCAATATCTTTGGGTGCTTTGTGATTGAATTTATGAGAGCTTTAGCTCACTAGAAAACCTTTCAGGTTGTAGTCTGTTAATCAGTAGTACTACTCTAACCAGGTCGGAAAGGACACATTGAAAGTAACCTCCTGAGCTCTCAGGGTCGTGACCATTGACCTCAGTCCCTCCTCTAAACACCAGCCTGCAGTGTCTGTGATTATCCTAGTGCTCCCCTCCCTTTCCGCAGAATGCCCCTGATCAGCACTGCGTGGTCAGCAGCACAGACACAGCCTGATCCTGAGCCCGGCCCAGTCCAGTCAGGACATGTACTAACTCTCCCTGGGCTGGGAAAGACAAAGAACAACAGTCTAATAGAAAGTGGAGTAGGTAAGGGTCAGCTGTGTTGTTTCTCCCAGGTGGCTATTGTCTGTAGGGAGTCTGGATGGAACAGTACGATGGAAGCAGCTCCAAGGCTGTCTGTGTGGTAGGAGTTAGAGTTGTTTATTTGTCTTGAAAGACTTTCATAGTTGTCATTCTCTCTCAGTTCACGTGCCATAGACAGGTTGGTTGTTAAGCAACAAAACCGACACGTTTGCAACTATGGGGCAAAACAGACAGGGTTGGCTTAGATTGTGGACACCATGTAAACTATATTTAGTCTACGAATGTTTATTGAAAACATAAAAACATTTGCACAATGAGCACTTGTTGTCTCTCAAATACATCGTTACAGTTGTTGGTTAGCTAGCTAGTGAATTTTAGCCATATTCACATTGACATGAAATCAGTCAAAACACCTCAAAACAAGACACTGTATTAACAACAAGATAAAACTAGCTGAAACGAGCCACCTACCATTCCCCACATGGAAGCTTCTTGTCATTGTTTCTAGCTATGTGACCGTTCAGAATCATAACAAAGCACGACTTCGGGCCCAATCGATGCACACACATCATTTTTGTGACGTTGTCAGCCAACCAACCCATCTATGGAGTGTTGTGTTTGTTGAGAGTCCATGTGATTTCAATTTTTTTTTACTCTGAACACTAAACTTGAAGTGGTGGCCATTAGATGTAATTGTTGCTACCATTAGATTTTGCATATTGCCTGTCAAGACGATACGTCTTAACATTTAACGACAGTCAACCCACTAGTACATCTGTGTATGTAGAAAAGATTCATATTGAGCTTGAATTTCAAACATTGAGTTTGTTTCTTACTGTCACGAATGATGAGAGGGACAACTTGACTCAGTGACTCTGATTTAGAGTCAACATGGCCTACAGCTAGAGACACCAGATCTTCAGGCTCTACAATAAATGTAATGCAATATATACAAAAAACATAAGCAACTTCCCCTACCCCAGCCTTCAACACAAATCAACTCAAACACCCCTGTGTAGGACTTATGACTTTAGCACACAGCATTGTTACTGTACATCAAGGGATACATAGACTGCTCCTGGATTCTGAGCCATGCCATACAGGCTGTTTCCTCTCCTCCTCCCCTCCGATCCCCTCTTCTCTCTCTTCCCCTCCCTCTTCCCCTCTCCTCCCCACTCTTCCCCTCTCCTCTCTTCTCCCCTCTCCTCCCCTCCGATCCCCTCCTCTCTGCTCTCCTCCCCTCCAATCCCCTCCTCCTCTCTCCTTTCCCCTCCTCCCCTTTCCTCCCCTGCGATCCCCTCTTCTCCTCCTCTCTCCTTTCATTTCCTATCCACCTGCCACACCAACCTGACAGACTCCAGCAGGGCTGTCATGTGGCCGATCTGCCTGCCTGCGTGAGAAAACCAGAGAAAGGGAGAAAGGATGGAGACAGGAAGAGAGTGGAGGGAGGGAGGGGTCGGGAGGGAGAGAGAGAGGTGGGGAGGGAGAGCGAGAGAAAGGGAGAGCAATGGAAAGATAAACGCCAGGTGAAGTCACCAATCCAACTGTGTTTCTGAGAAATGCTCTGTAGTCAAGGAATACAGCTCAACTCAAATGCCCTTTTATTCTTTGAAACGAGCCATAGCTTTTCCTGGAGCTGATGTGTTGACAAGCGCATAGTACCTTTTCATTGAAATCCAATTTTCTATTGTTTGGTTTTCAGTTGTAGTCACGTGATAGTTGTTCAGTCCTGCAGCATGTGTTCTAACCGGAATGCATCTGTTGTACCTCCCTTACAAAATATCACGTGTGAACAAATCACAAGAACATTTTCACAGAATTACAATTTTAATGACACGTGACATTTTCACGAGTCAGACGTGGTTTTCAGACACGTTTGATGTTTCACATGCATTTTTCACATGTACATTCTTCACATGATATTATACGTTTCACATGTGTGCTGTGTGGCTCAGTTGGTAGAGCATGGTGTTTACAACACCAGGGTTGTGGGTTCGATTCCCATGGGGGACTAGTATGGAGAAAAAAAGAAAAAAAAAGGTATGAAATGTATGCATTCACTACTGTAAGTCGCTCTGGATAAGAGCGTCTGCTAAATGATGTAAATGTAACTTGCAGGATTAGAACCCAGGTCTCCCACGGGAGCAATGTCTTGACCAAGAGGGCCAACAATAATTTTGAGGTTGAAGGTGGGGCTACCTCATCACGTTACCATGAGCAACCATGACCGACTCATGTCCACAACACTTTCACATGTGTATTTTCTCACTTTTAATGTCGAGTGCTGTCAAACAATAAAACATGTTTTATCGAGTTCATCGCAGGATTTTGTGTGATCAATCACTATTAACTGGAAATTCATTATTTGCTCAAATTGAGCTGAAATTTATGTTGGATGTTTTCAGTGTATTTTGAACACTTTCAGACAACCGGCAAAAAAAATTGTGCACAAAATTACAAAAAGTTAACTTGAGTTAACCCATAAGAGTCTAAGCCCTGTCTAAGCTGTGGGAAGGGGGTTACTAAGTTTTAAGAATGATATACCAAAGATAATTTTGCTGTTTGATTTAGAATTTTAAGACCCCTTGAAGTATAACACTTTTTTATAAAAACATTTTTAATTAAAAATTGTATTTGTCTTTACTGCTATAAGCGCATGCAAATGCATTGAATACCAAATGCATTGAATACATGGAACAACAGATAGATATTTTTGTGGGACTAAAGGAAGTTTGTTCTGAAGTGTCTGTCATATATCTTAGAGATATAAGAAAAATCAGGAAACATTTATTTTAGTTTTTAGTGAACTGTAAATATTTCCATAATGTTTTTAATAATGTTTTTAATTGGTACCTTGGGACCTTCAGACGAGTCTTGGGAGGCCTGTGGGCATCCTAGAGCAAAACAAATGTACATGTTTGTGAGAGTATCACCTCTGCACAGGGGGGTCATATTAGTGAGTAGCCCAAACTGTTCGGAAGATACAAACAGCAGTTGGCAGATCAGCTGTATCGACTTCTGACGAGTCCCAGGGTCATAGAGCAAAACGGAGAACACCATCGTGCTTGTGAGAGTATTCGTTTTTAGGCCAAACCGTTTGGATGCTACAGAGTCTTCTTTTGTGAGAAGACCTATGTCTCACGGTCTGACAAACACCACTCTGGCTCTGTCACTTTTCACCGCAGATGAGGAAGTGTGACATAGGCGGATGCAGTGGATTGAGACACATCCAATTGTCACAGTTGTCGTACGAAGGAGACCAAGGCGCAGCGTGTGTATCGTTCCACATTTTATTATAACTCTGAAACTATGCAAGACATACAAATAAACTACTAAACAAAAACAACAAACCGTGACGAAGCGGTGCAACATACCCTAACTCAAAATAATCTCCCACAAAACCTAATGGGAAAAACAACAACTTAAATATGATCCCCAATTAGAGACAACGATCACCAGCTGCCTCTAATTGGAGATCATCCCCCCCAAAAAACATAGAAATACAGAAACTAGAACCCCACATAGAAATACATAAACTAGACAAAACCCCAACATAGAAAAAAGAAACTAGAACCAACATAGACATAAATAAACTAGACAAAACCCCCTGTCATGCCCTGCCCTACTCTATCATAGAAAATAAAAGCTTTCTATGGTCAGGACGTGACAGTACCCCCCCAAAGGTGCGGACTCAGAACGCACAAACTTAAACAACAAAAAAAAAACAGGGAGGGTTAGGGTGGGTGTATAATGTTGGTGGCAGGCTCTGGTGCAGAACGAAGAACCTTCACATCACGCGGATCCTCCTGCATCAGAGGCGGTTCTGGTGCGGGACGAAGAACCCTCACATCCTGCTTATCCGCAAGCATAAGAAGCGGTTCCGGTTCGGGGCATAGCCCCTGCTCCGCCAGCTGATCCCTCCGCTTTCGTGTCACCGGACCGTGGATCCTCGCCGGAGACTCCGGACCGCCACTGGAGACTCCGGACTGCGGACCGCCGCTGGAGGCTCCGGACTGCGGACCGCCGTTGGTGACTCCGGACCGCCGCTGGAGACTCCGGACTGTGGACTGTCGCTGGAGACTCCAGACTGCGGACCGTCGCTGGAGACTCCGGACTGCGGACCGTCTCAGGAGGTTCTGGACTGCGGGCCGTCGCTGGAGACTCCGGAATGCGGGCCGTCTCAGGAGGTTCCGGACTGCGGGCCATCTCAGGAGGTTCCGGAACGGGCCAGACTGGTTCCACGCACCTCAGGGTGAGTGCGGGGAGCAGGAACAGGACACCCCGGACTGGGCAGGCGCACTGGAAGCCTGATGCGTGGGGCTGGCACAGGTGGCACCAGACTGGTGACACGCACTTCAGGGCGAGTGCGAGGAGCAGGCACAGGGCGTACTGGGCTGTGGAGGCGCACTGGAGGTCTGGAGCGTAGGGCTGGCACAATCCGTCCTGGCTGGATGCTCACTTTAGCCCGGCAAGTGCGGGGCGCTGGCACAGGACGCACTGGGCTGTGAATGCGCACTGGAGACACCGTGCGTATCACCGCAAAACAAAACAAGCGAGTGCGTGGAGGAGACACAGGACGTACCAGACTGGGGAGGCGCACTGAAGGCCAGATGCGTGAAACTGGTGCATATGACACCAGACTGGTGTCACGCTCCTCAGCACGCCCGCTCTGCAGCACTCTCAATGCAACACCTCTCTCCGGAATCTTGCGTCGAGTTCCTCACTCGTCTCCCTGACTGGCTCTGGTTCACCCCTCGGCTCTCCACAGTAAGCACGAGGAGTTGGCTCAGGTCCCAAACCTGACTCCACAAAACTCCCTGTGTGCCCCCCCCAAAAAAATGTTGGGGCTGCCTCTCGTGCTTGCCTTGATGGTATAACGCCTCGTAATATCGCCGTTCTGCTCTCAATAAAATACTACTTGGGTAAAAGTATAAAAGTATTTGGTTTTAAATATACTCAAGTATTAAAGGTTAATGTAATTGCAAAGTACGGATAGCCAGGGGCACACTCCGACATCATCTGTATTACTGTATTATTGACTGTATGTTTGTTTATTCCATGTGTAACTTTGTGTTATAGTATGTGTCGAACTGCTTTGCTTTATCTTGGCCAGGTCACAGTTGTAAATGAGAACTTGTTCTCAACTAGCCTACCTGGTTAAATAAAGGTGAAATAATTGTATTATTTTTTTTAATCTACAAACGAACAATTTGTGTTAGTGAATCTGACAGATCAGAGGCAGTAAAGCTGACCAGGGATGTTCTCTTGAAGTGTGTGAATGGGATAATTTTCCTGTCCCTCTAACCATTCAAAATGTAATGAGAACTTTTGAGTGTCAGGAAAAATGTATGGAGTAAAAAGTACATTATTTTCTTTAGGAATATAGTGAAGTAAAAGTAAAAGTTGTAAAAAAATGAAAGTAAAGTACAGATACCCCAAACAAACTACTTAAGTAGTATACACCACTCCTCTGTTATTTTCACTGGTCTTCTTCCAATGGTCACTGATCAACACATGAAGAAGAGGCATGTGCCTGCAGCAGTAACACTGAATGTATGGCTCAGAAATAAGAAATAATAATTTTTAACACACTTTAATTATTATAATTAATTACAGAATGGAACTACAGAATTTGCAATCCCATATGTGGGAACATTGCTACTGCAACTAACACGTTTCAGGTAAGACCCAAATGCAGACTGTGTCGAAGTAACAATGTTAATTACAGCAACAAGGGCAGGCAAACAACACGTCAAGGCAAGCAGAGGTCGGTAATCCAGAGTAGTGGGGCAAAGGTACAGGACGGCAGGCAGGCTCAGGGTCAGGAGCAAAGGGAAAACCTCTGGCAGGCTTGACGAAACAAAACGAACTGGCAACAGACAAACAGAGAACACAGGTATAAATACACAGGGGATAATGGGGAAGATGGACAACACCTGGAGGGGGGTGGAGACAATCACAACAACAGGTGAAACAGATCATGGTGTGACAGCAACATGTGGGCGTGACTTTTCACATGTGAAGAGAATAACACTATTTCACGTGAATGTTTCTTAATGCAAATTTGATTTTCACATGTGAAACCATACATTTCCCATGTTTTTATTTCACCTTTATTTAACCAGGTAGGCAAGTTGAGAACAAGTTCTCATTTACAATTGCGACCTGGCCAAGATAAAGCAAAGCAGTTCGACAACATACAAAAACACAGAGTTACACATGGAGTAAAACAACATACAATCAATGATGCAGTAGAAAAAAATAAGAATATATACAATGTGAGCAAATGATGTGAGATAAGGGAGGTAAAGGCAAAAAAGGCCATGGTGGCAAAGTAAATAAAGTATAGCAAGTAAAACACTGGAATGGTAGATTTGTAGTTTGAAGAAAGTTCAAAGTTAAAATATAAATAATATGGTGCAAAGGAGCAAAATAAATAAAATAAATAAATACAGTAGGGGAAGAGGTAGTAGTTTGGGCTAAATTATAGATGGGCTATGTACAGGTGCAGTGATCTGGGAGCTGCTCTGATAGCTGGTGCTTAAAGCTAGTGAGGGAGATAAGTGTTTCCAGTTTCAGAGATTTTTGTAGTTTGTTCCAGTCATTGTCAGCAGAGAACTGGAAGGAGAGACGACCAAAGGAGGAGTTGGCTTTAGGGGTGACCAGAGAGATATACCTGCTGGAGCGCGTGCTACAGGTGGGTGCTGCTATGGTGACCAGTGAGCGGAGATAAGGGGGGACTTTACCTAGCAGGGTCTTGTAGATGACCTGGAGCCAATGTGTTTGGCGACGATTATGAAGCGAAGGCCAGCCAACGAGAGCGTACAGGTCGCAGTGGTGGGTAGTATATGGGGCTTTGGTGACAAAACGGATGGCACTGTGATAGACTGCATCCAGCTTGTTGAGTAGGGTATTGGAGGCTATTTTGTAAATGACATCGTCGAAGTCGAGGATTGGTAGGATAGTCAGTTTTATGAGGGTATGTTTGGCAGCATGAGTGAAGGATGCTTTGTTGCGAAATAGGAAGCCAATTCTATATTTAACTTTGGATTGGAGATGATTGATGTGAGTCTGGAAGGAGAGTTTACAGTCTAACCAGACACCTAGGTATTTGTAGTTGTCCACAAATTCTAAGTTAGAACCGTCCAGAGAAGTGATGCTGGACAGGCGGCCAGAAGTATACAGAATGGTGTCGTCTGCGTAGAGGTGGATCAGAGATTCACCAGCAGCAAGAGCGACATCATTGATGTATACAGAGAAAAGAGTTGGCCCAAGAATTGAACCCTGTGGTACCCCCATAGAGACTGCCAGAGGTCCGGACAGCAGGCCCTCCGATTTGACACACTGAACTCTGTCAGAGAAGTAGTTGGTGAACCAGGCGACGCAATCGTTTGAGAAACCAAGGCTACTGAGTCTGCCGATGAGGATGTGGTGATTAACAGAGTCAAAAGCTTTGGCCAGGTCAATGAATACGGCAGCACAGTATTGTTTCTTATCGATGGCGGTTACGATGTCGTTTAGGACCTTGAGCGTGGCTGAGGTGCACCCATGACCAGCTCTGAAACCAGATTGCATAGCGGAGAGGGTGCGGTGGGATTCGAAATGGTCGGTAGTCTGTTTGTTGACTTGGCTTTCGAAGACCTTAGAAAGGCAGGGTAGGATGGATATAGGTCTGTAGCAATTTGGGTCAAGAGTGTCACCTCCTTTGAAGAGGGGGATGACAGCAGCTGCTTTCCAATCTATGGGAATCTCAGACGACACGAAAGAGAGATTGAACAGGCTAGTAATAGGGGTTGCAATAATTTCAGCAGATAATTTTAGAAAGAAAAGGTCCAGATTGTCAAGCCCAGCTGATTTGTAGGGGTCCAGATTTTGCAGCTCTTTCAGAACATCAGCTGAATGGATTTGGGAGAAGGAGAAATGGGGGAGGCTTGGGCGAGTAGCTGTGGGGGGTGCAGTGCTGTTGAATGCAGTAGGGGTAGTTAAGTGGAAAGCATGGCCAGCCGTAGAAAAATGCTTATTGAAATTCTCAATTATAGTGGGCTTATCGGTGGTGACAGAGTTTCCTATCCTCAGTGCAGTGGGCAGTTGGGAGGAGGTGTTCTTATTCTCCATGAACTTTACAATGTCCCAGAACTTTTTAGAGTTTGAGTTGCAGGAAGCAAATTTCTGTTTGAAAAAGCTAGCCTTGGCGTTTCTAACTGCCTGTGTGTATTGGTTTCTAACTTCCCTGAAAAGTTGCATATCGCGGGGGCAGTTCGATGCTAATGCAGAACGCCACAGGATATTTTTGTGTTGGTTAAGGGCAGTCAGGTCTGGGGAGAACCAAGGGCTATATCTGTTCCTGGTTCTAAATTTCTTGAAAGGGGCATGCTTTTTTAAGATGGTGAGGAAGGCATTTTATAAAAATAACCAGGCATCCTCTACTGACGGGATGAGGTCAATATCCTTCCAGGATACCAGGGCCAGGTCGATTAGAAAGGCTTGCTCGTTTAAATGTTTCAGGGAGCGTTTGACAGTGATGAGTGGAGGTCGTTTGACCGCTGACCCATTACGGGTGCAGGCAATGAGGCAGTGATCGCTGAGATCTTGGTTGAAAACATCAGAGGTGTATTTAGAGGGCACATTGGTTAGGATGATATCTATGAGGGTGCCAGTGTTTGCGGCTTTGGGGTTAACTGGTGGGTTCATTAATCATTTGTGTGAGATTGAGGGTATCAAGCTTGGATTCTAGGATGGCTGGGGTGTTAAGCATGTCCCAGTTTAGGTCACCTAGTAGCACGAGCTCTGAAGATAGATGGGGGGCAATCAGTTCACATATGGTGTCCAGAGCACAGCTAGGGGCCGAGGGGGGTCTATAGCAGGCGGCAACGGTGAGAGACTTGTTTTTGGAGAGGTGGATTTTTAAAAGTAGAAGTTCAAATTGTTTGGGTACAGACCTGGATAGTAGGACAGAACTCTGCAGGCTATCTCTGCAGTAGATTGCAACACTGCCCCCTTTGGTCGTTCTATCTTGTCTGAAAACGTTGTAGTTAGGGATGAAGATTTCAGAGTTTTTGGTGGACTTCCTAAGCCAAGATTCAGACACAGCTAGGACATCCGGGTTGGCAGAGTGTGCTAAAGCAGTGAATAAAACAAACTTAGGGAGGAGGCTTCTAATGTTAACATGCATGAAACCAAGGTTATTACGGTTACAGAAGTCATCAAAAGAGAGCGCCTGGGGAGTAGGAGTGGAGCCAGGCACTGCAGGGCCTGGATTCACCTCTACATCCCCAGAGGAGCAGAGAAGAATAAGTATGAGGGTACGGCTAAAAGCTATAAGAATTGGTCGTCTGTGACGTCCAGAATAGAGAGGAGCAGGTTTCTGGGGCCGATAAAATAGCTTTAAGGTATAATGTACAGACAAAGGTATGGTGGGATGTGAGTACAGAGGAGGTAAACCTAGGCATTTAGTGATTATGAGAGAGATATTGTCTCTAGAAACATCATTGAAACCAGAAGATGTCATAGCATGTGAGGGTGGAGGAACTGAGAGGTTGGATAAGGTATAATGAGCAGGGCTAGAGGCTCTACAGTGAAATAAGCCAATAAACACTAACCAGAACAGCAATGGACAAGGCATATTGACATTAAGGAGAGGCATGCTTAGCCGAGTTCAAAGGGATCAAAGGGTCCAGTGAGATTCAGACAGCTAGCCGGGCCATAGGTAGCAAGCTGGTGGAAGATGGAGGGAGGTCTGTTTTTAGCCACCTCGTGCGTTTCCGTCTGTGGGTTAGTGGGGTTCCGTGTGGAAGGGGGGACCAGTCCAAGTTGGCAAAATAGTTAGTTATAGTGGCCCAAGAAAAGTGTCCGATAGACCTATTCAGATCGCAGCCAATAAGACAGCTAACGATTAGCCGGCCGCAGATGGGCGATCAGGTTACGTCGCGACGGAGGGGCCAGTTGGATAACTCCCTCGGGCAGATAACGTCGGTGGTCCAGTCGTGAAGACCCGATGGGGCTCCGCATCGGCAGTAAAAAGGGTCAGGATAGGTGAGTTGTAGCCCAGGAGACACTTCAGCTGGCTAGCTCAGGAAAAGCCCACGAGTGGCTGACGGAACTCTTCAGCTGGCTAGCTCCGTAATAATGTGTGTTAATTCCGTGACCGACGTTGCCAATAGTCACTCAGGTAGCAGCTAGTTAGCTGCAAGATCCAGGTGTAAATGTCCAGAGCCTGCGGTAGAAATCGGGGAGAGGAGAGAGAATAGGTCCGGTATGCTCTGGTCTGAGTCGCGCTGTACAAAAACTGGCGATAGCTTTTCGAGCTAATGGATAGCTGAGGACAGCTAACCGTGGCTAGCTGAACTACAACGTTAGCCAGGGAAAATGGCTAACCTCTGGCTAGCTTCTGTTGTGGAATTCAGATGAGGTAAATAATACTTTCTTTTTTAAATTGGTGAGGCGGGTTGCAGGAGAGTGCTTTGAGGTTGAATTTTTAGAAGAAAAAATGTAAAAAGATAAGTGAAGAAAAATATGTAAATATATATATACACGGGACACGACAAGAGGAGGGTAGAGGACGTCTGAATTGCTACGCCATCTTGGATAATTATGTGTGCAATTGCAATTCACATCCGAGGTGAAAACATGATGAACATGTGAAGAGGTGGTGTTAACATGTGAACTCAAAATGTAATACATGTGAAAATGTTGTTCCACGTGAAATTTAAGCTCAACATGTGAAAACAGCTATTTCACATGTGAAAATGCGAATTTGAAGTATGTTTTCATTAGCAGGAGCTGTTAATTTCTACAGCCATTTTGGCCACTTGTATGCTGGCCATTGGAGCCCTTCTTTTAAATGCTGCCCTCAGTACTCCCAACACTATTGTACTAACTATCTCTGGAAACACACTTCTGTCTGTGCAGCTGTTCCTCCAGCCTCTCAGGCAGGGCCCTGGCTTGCTGTAGCCTCCCTCCCCTGCCGGGCCTCCCTGGGCTGGGTGCAGGGTAGTACAGGGAGGTGGTTGCGCTGCCTGGTGCAGTGGGCCGTGATGGGGAATTGGAATGAAGAGATTATGATGAGCTATCATCGAGGAGGGACCAGGCATTAACGTGGACCTGACCAGACCCAATTAGGCCTCCAAAGTGAGTTCCCCCTTTCTCGTTCCCTGCCTCTCCCAGCTCCCAAAGCCTTTGAGGAGACTTCCTGGTTCTCAGAGGGCCACGCCTTGCACAGGTACAGACAGGAGGAATAAAGAGCTCAGGGAATCACACTGCCGGGATAACAGGAGCGAGCCTGTAGATACTGAGTGGGAGAGGGGAGAGGATGTGACCTGTGGTAAATGTCAAAGTCCAAGGTCAAAATGTAAAGGTTAAAGGTCATAAGGGAATGCTTACTGTTCACGACACCACTCTAAGTTGCCATGCCTGTGATCAAAAGGACAGAAGGAGGAGTCTCCTAGTAAACAGATAGCTTTAGTTTATAACCTGTGTTCGTGTGCATGCATGCGTGTATTTCCATGCGTATGTGTAGTTTGTATGTTTGTGATGATGAGTCTTAACATTGACAATAGTGTGTGTTATACTTGACTTGCTGTTCACTGTCAGGATTACCCATAATGACAAAATGTATCCCTGCTTTTTCAGTCTGCTCTGAACCCCCAGTGTGCCCTACTGTAAGCCGATGATGTAACATTAACCCCCTGGCATGCAGACAGTATCAGCAGGGCTCCACTGTCCTATCTGTGACAGTGAGAGAGAGAGTAATTGAGTGAGTCTGTTTAGGATGTGAGCGTGTGGTTGCGTGTTCACTGGCTCGTATTTCTAGAGTTTTCTATAAGATGGGGATCAGCAGGGGGTCTGGCTCCATGTCAGTGATTCTATTGGATGACTCTCACACTCAGCCACACAACCACACAGCCAGCCAGGAGGCATTAGATTAAGACCCTGGATTAAACAGAACCAAATCCTGAGCCTCCCCCATCCTCCCCCCTCCTCCCCCCTCCACTACCACTGTGGAGACTGGCTGGAGTGACACAGTTATGTAATAGATAAAAATGCTGTGCACAGACAAACATGTGTGTGTGTATGCATGTGTGCATAAGTGGGTGTGTGCACGTGTGCGTGTGTGAGCGTGCGTGTATGCATGTTGTGCACAAGTATGGAAGTGTGTGTGTGTGTGCACATATGTACGTGCTAATGAGTTATAAAATGATTGCTAATACTTTCAGTAGACTGGATATTTGGCTGCATGACTTTCTACTTGTTCCAGTATACACATTTTAAAATATAAAGCCATCCCATATTTTCTAAATTGTCTATGCATTTGTGATAAGCCTGCCTTAATCAGATTAGTGCAGTCAGACCCAAGAATAAATTGAAATGGAGGTAGTAATGGAAAAATTCCAAGTAGAGGTACCGTACAACTAAGCAGCAGCGGACAAGGCATTGCAGGTGAAGGTTAAGAGAACATTATAGAGAATCTAGGATATGGACATGATTGAGCAACTGATCTGCCATTGGACAAACACAGATAAGGGACACGGTCCTTCCAACCCTATGGTCCAAACTATCATCAGACTTCAAAGAAAGAGGACCTTAGAACTGGAACAGAATAAGGAAGCATGTGATTCTCTAGGGGAAACTGATACCTCCCAGCTCTTCAGGGGATTCTCACATACTCAAAGGGAAATTGGTTTTCAGTCCTGAGCCTTTGATTTCAAAGACGTTCTAGTTTCAGAAATCGAATGTTTTCCATTTATGTCCACGTTCTTATTAGCAGTAGGAGCAAAAACCAATGAATCAAATTAAATGGGTAATGTGATTTATCACATAAAAAAATATTGAATCACAGTGAACGAGGAGAAGGAGGGGAAAGCAACTGGTTGGATGCTATATTTAGATCTGTTGTTGCCTTAATATACTGAATGCACATGCAAATAAAATAATGCTTGAACACATTGTTTTGTGCAGAAATTGTACAGAACAGTACAGTAGCCTACCACCCACAACTATTGATGGATGCTGGGACTCCTCCTGCAGGAGTCCTCCTGCAGGTGTGGCTGTGGAACAACAACACTTTGTAAACATGCCAATTCCCCTGCTAACATTCAGGACATGCAGACATGGGCCTGTCGTCATAGTTTTTGTAAGGTACTTAATAAATCCCCTGGCATATTGAGACCTAGACTACTGAGGCAGAAACAGAAGCAAAAGCACGGCTTAGGATCTGACCTTGACAGTGGCTTGTGTTAATTGTTCTCTCTATGAGGACAATTGGTTTAGTGAGAAACAATTCCAGTTAAGTGGCTCTCCATGAGGATGTGATACGGAGTCAGACTCCACTTCAGTCCGCCCACCAGCCACCTATTTGTATCCCATTAAAAACCTCTCTGCTCTGCCAGAGGCTCAGATAGAGAGAGACGAGAAGAGAAGAGAGAAGGGGGGGGTGTGCTTGAAGTCAGCATGATGTCTGCATACTGTCAAAAATTAGATCAGATAGAATTCAACTTCTCTCCGTTGTATAAAAAAGATTCACTTTTATTTGAAGTGAAGTTTGTGCAGAGCAGTAGAAAGACCATCATCAATGAGTGTCATTTTAACCCACCACATCCATCTTCCCTCTCAGCCCCCTCCATCTCTTCTCCCTCTCCCCTCCTCTGTTAGCCAGGGTTTATCTATTCCATCCCGACCATCTGATCCAAGTCAACAACACAGACCAGACAGACCCAGAGAAGTGCCTAACAAGCTTAGCCAATATCCTCTCATCCTCTCTCTCTTCCAGCCCTGGTCTGTCTGTCCTGCTCTAAGGGATGCCCTCTGCCCTGCTGAGCTACTCTTTGGGGATCTCTCATCTCTCCCACTCTTTCTCCCAGCTGTTTGACATGGATCTGATAGATGCACTTCCATCTTCGCTAGCCCTGCTCTGACCCACAGAGTTATCTTACCATGGCTGCCTGGCTGCACTACAAACACATGGCCCTGTTTGAGGCTCTATGCTTTGGCACAACTAAGCTGAGCACCTAGATCCCAGTCAGTGTCAGAAGGCTGAAGTCCATCGTCTGGTGCAACTTTGCCCCTCTCAACCCAGGGATTACAGGAATGAAATGAATATAAATAAGGGTCATACAACCTACAGTCTTTAGCCAGAACCATATGGAAGAGGTCCATGCAGGAGTGGTATGGGAAACCCTGGCTAGTGTGCAAGGGCTTCATAACATCTGTTGGGCATGCAGGGTTTCCTCCAGATCCTCAGCCTTATTGGATGGGTTTTATAGGGACTGCATTTTGTTAGGTCTACCTCACTGCTCTTTACGTTGAGTTTTACCTCGCTTCACTACTCTTTATACTATATCTCACAAATGATATCAGTTTTATTTGTTTTGATTTAATTCCTCCTGCTTTCTCTTCTCCCCTCCTTTCCTCTCTCTCTATGTTCCCTCCTGACACGTTCCCACCTGAACCCATAATGCACTTGGCATGATCACACAAATCAGGCTGTTGCGTCTGATCTGATTCCAGCCAATAAAATCAAATCAAATTGTATTTGTCACATGTGCTGAATACAGGTATTGGTATAGACCTTACAGTGAAATGCTTACTTACATGCCCTTAACCAACAATGCAGTTTTAAGAAAATACCGCCAAATAAGTAAGCGGTAAGAATAACAAATGATTAAAGAGCAGCAGTAAATAACAATAGCGAGGCTATATACAGGAGGTACCGGAACAGACTCAATGTGGGGGGCACCGGTTAGTTGAGGTAATTGAGGTCATATATACATGTAGGTAAGTTATTAAAGTGACTATGCATAGGTAATAACAGATAGTAGCAGCAGCGTATGGGGGGGGGGGAAATGCAAATAGTCTGGGTAGGCATTTGATTAGCTGTTCTGGAGTCTTATGGCTTGGGGGTAGAAGCTGTTTAGAGTCCTCTTGGACCTAGACTTGGCGCTCCGTTACCGCTTGCTGTGCAGTAGCAGAGAGGGCAGTCTATGACTAGGGTGTCTAGAGTCTTGGACAATTTTTAGGGCCTTCCTCTGACACCGCCTGGAAAAGAGGTCCTGGATGGCAGGAAGCTTGGCCACAGTAATGTACTGGGCCGTACGCACTACCCTCTGTAGTGTCTTGCGGTCGGAGGCCGAGCAGTTGCCATATCAGGCAGTTATGCAACCCGTCAGGATGCTCTCAATGGTGCAGCTGTAAAACCTTTTGAGGATCTGAGAACCCATGCCAAATATTTTCAGTCTCCTGAGGGGGAATGAGTTTTACAATCCCCTCATCCACTCAACTCTTCAGCAGCTGATTCCATTTCCATCATCACCCATCACTATCATTCAGCTGTGTCATCAGGTGGGCATTAAACAAGTCAGGTCTGGGTAATACTGTATATTCTCTTTATCATATTTATGTTGCTAGTTACTGTATAATCCTTGGATATTGAATCTAGTATGACTCATAAATACTCTGTGAATCTGTCACGTCGGCATGAAGATTCGAGAGACAGGCGCAGGAATGCGTAATAGGGTTTTTTATTAAGCCCCAAATTACGGCGTGCCGTGTAAAGGCACGGGGACGAAGACCAAACAAACACATTACAAAAACACAGGGTTGAAACCCAAAGCAAAAGAGCGAGGTGTACCTTGAATAAATAACACATGCGCACAATGATAAACACACGGGACGAGACCCATAATCATCTGTGCAATCCACAAGGGCAAGAAAGCCCAAAACACACAGCACAGGTACTCACACGCACCAACGGACATAGTAACAATAATCAGCAGCACCATGGTGAACAAAGGGCACATATATACAAATACAATCAGTGGGAATAGGGGCCAGGTGTGAGTTGACAGTTCCAGAGGGATCCGTAACAGGATCTTTGTGTCTCTGTTTTCTTTCCTTACTGAAGCGTCAGGTATCGGTGTCACGAATCCCACCGAAGGAGGCTCCCCTGCCTGCTCGGGCGCTCGGCGGTCGTCGTCGCCGGCCTACTAGCCGCCGCTGATCCCTTTTTCCTTTTCGGTTGGTATGTCTTATTGTTTGCACCTGTTCCTTATTTGTGTATCTTGATTTGTGGTTATTTAAGCCTGTTTAGCCCGACCAGGTTTGTGCGGGATTATTTTCGTCAGTGTGCTTTTTTTTTGTTATTTTCTTTCCGAACTGTGGACCCGTTGTGTATGGGTTGGGCACTTAGTTCTCACGCCTGTTGTGTTGGCGTCGACCGTTGTCGAACCAGAGAAAAATAAAACTATTTTTTCTTACCTCTGCTCTCTGCGCCTGACTCCTACCACCACTCCTAGCAATCGTGACAATCGGGGGAGGGATGATCCCAACCTCAAGCCCTGGCTAGGAGCCAGGACCAGTGAGAGGGTTGACGGCTACTTTGTCTGCTCTACAGTGGTGTGGGATGTGGACAGTGGTATAAAGTACTTTATTATTTCTATTTTTGACTCCTTTAACTTTTACTTCACTACATTCCAAAAGAAACTATTGTACTTTTTACTCCACACATTTTCCCTGACAACCAAAGTACTCGTTGCATTTTGAATGCTTAGCAGGACAGGAAAATTGTCAAATTCACATACTTATCAAGAGAACACATGATCATCCCTACTGCCGCTGTCCTGGCGGACTCACTAAACACAAATGCATCTAAATAATGTCTGAGTGTTGGAGTGTACCCCTGGCTATCCATACATTTTTAAACAAGAAAATGGTGCCGTCTGCTTTGCTTAATTTAAGGAATTTTAAATGATTTATACTTTCACCTTTACTTTTGATACTGTTTAATATCTATGCAGAGTCACTTTAACTCTACATGTACATATTACCTTAATTACCTCGACTAACTGGTGCCCACGCACATCGACTCTGTACCTGTACCCCCTGTATATAGCCTTGCTATTGTTATTTTACTGCTGCTGTTTAATTATTTATCTATTTTTTACTTAACACTTAAAACTTCTTAAAGCATTGTTGGTTAAGGGTTTGTAAGTAAGCATTCCACTGTCACGGTTGTCGTAGGAAGGAGCGGACCAAAGTGCAGAGTGTGTGTCATTCCACATTTTTATTTTCACTGTGAAACTATGCAATACATACACAATAAACTGAACGAACAAAAACAACAAACCGTGACGCAGAGTTGAAACATACACTAACTCAAAACCAATCTCCCACAAACCCAGGTGGGAAAAACCCCTACTTAAGTATGATCTCCAATTAGAGACAACGATGACCAGCTGCCTCTAATTGGAGATCATCCCAAACAAAACCCAACTTAGAAATACAAAAACCAGAACACAACAACATAGAAAATCTAAACTAGAAAAAAAACTGTCACGCCCTCAGCCAACTCTACCATAGAAAATAACAGCTTTCTAAGGTCAGGACGTGACATCCGCTGTAAGGTCTACACCTGCTGTATTCGGCGCATGTGACAAATAAAATTACATTTACTTTTGATACTTAAGTATATTTAAAACCAAATACTTTTAGACTTTTACCCAAGTAGTATTTTACTGGCTGACTTTATTTGTGTAACTTTCTATTAATGTATCTATACTGTTACTCAAGTATGACAATTGGGTACTTTTTCCACCACTGGATGTGGATGCCCCAGCCTCCTCCTCCTTTCCTCCCCTGAGATCCCCCTGAGATCCCCTCACCTCCGGCACATTATCTGTCAAGGGAAGACACCCATAAAGCCTTGACAGGTAACATGTGCTTCTTCACCAAGAGGGTATTGATCCGATGCTCAGCCTAGATCAAGCTGCATAGTACTGGGTACTAAGTGTCATGTTTACAATAATGGCAAAGCTTACAGGCACCTTATCATAACAGGATCAGGAAAGGTATACCTCAGGAAAAACATTTAAAAGTGCCCCTCATAATCCTTACATTGTAATTATTATCTAATAGGAATTTATTGTTATTTGAATACTCATATAATTGAGCGTGCACAATAAACTGTAGAGATCTCAGGTATGACACACATATGGTGAAATTAATTGTAGCCTTAGCACTGACTTCCTAGATGGTAAAACTGGTTCAAATGACAACCAGGCTGAAATGACATAATTACCACCAGATTAAAACCACCCAGTTTTTCCCTCTGGGTTGCTAACTCGCAGTGAATGTTAGATCCAAACAGTGGTATCAACTCTAGAGCAGGTTATTTAGTCCATTAGGCACTGGATGGGACCTGTTGCCATGTGACTGTGGGGCAAATAGGTTACAGACTGTCAGCAGGTGGAGGTGGCAGGTGGCCTCTGTATCTGTATGTGTCATTGAGCCAGAGGCAGCCTGGTCCAGAGAGTCCCCATCTGTGACTAGTCTGTGCCCCAGCCACCCTCATTCCACCAGGGGAGACATCACTGGATGAGGCCCCTGGTTCCATTTCTATTTTATTTCACTCCTCTGTCCTTGGTCTGGCTTAAATATTGTCCTGAGTGCAGTATTAGATGAGAATCTTGAAGGGCATGGTTTCAATGATTGAATTTGTAACTAGCACATAGTTTGTGAGAGATGAGGGAATGCTTGACCGAAGCACCAGAGTTAAGGGCAAATCCATCGTCTGTTGAATTGAACATGGGAATTTCTCCACAGGAATACAATTCAATCCAGCATTTAGAAGTGATCTTAACCCTGGTACACACTGGGAAACACACAATGGGTGTTTAACCGGAGATAAAGATAGGTGTTAAGGCTTCATCTCGGGGTTCCTGTTTTCCATCAAAAAGTGGAATTCTAAACATTCTAAGCCCATATGGAAATATATTGAAACGTCAATGCAGGCACTGTGCTACGTATGTTGAACTGTGTGAACCCCGAAGCAAGTGTGTTTTCTCCCTGTCTACATGCCTGGAAAAGGTCCTGGGAGAGAGAGACACAAACAAATGTGCTGACGTAGAGAAAAAGGACTTTGGAGTGGTTTTCATTCTATGGCCCTGTTAAATATATGCACTGTAGGAATCAGATGAATTAATAATAAGTTAAGATTTGGTTTGTGTCCCTTCCTTCTACTCCACACTACCTCTTCTTCCTCCAGCCCAACATCCTCTTTTTAAAATCCTCTTTATAGCTACAACCAACTTTAATAATTGATAGGAAAGTTTGAAAATGTAGTAGATGATCTTGGAAACACTCTGAGAGGAAGAGAAAAAAAAGCATAAAATAAACCTTTCCAGATTTTCACCGTCTGCTCATGTTGTACCCCGCAGCATGCCTCCTTTCTTTTATAACACCGCACCAACCATCCATGCCTTTTATTCGCAGTGGCGTTTAACAGACAACATGGAAAACACGAGTGAAATTGCGGTAATCCTGCTATACCGTCTGGTTTCGAGGATTAAATTGTGCCACACCAGAGAAAAAGAACTATTCATGTGGAGAAGAGGCAGGATTTGGGGATCAGAATTAAAGAGGAATATTGGGCAATCGCCAGTTCAGTTGAGTATCACTAACAGTTTAAAATCAAAGAGGTCTGACAGAGCAGGCAGCATGACACAGGTAGAGGGATGCTAGTTCGCAAAGTTATATTCAAACCTAAAATCCATTTCAGGCTACACACATGAGCAATCACTCCCCAGATTCTGCCAGAGAATGCCAGTATCCATGATTCTCAATGTCTGTGAGCTGCATGAATCTTCATTTTAGACTTACTAGGACAGTTACTGTGAGGGGTCTGAAGGAACTGTGTTACGAGAGCTGTGGATATGATCTCCGACAACAACATGATTGTTTGTTTACACAGCGTTAACTGCAGCAGCCTTTTTAACAATGTACTGCTGGAGATGTGAGCTGAAGTGCCTTGCCAAGGGTCGTAAACACTATGACAGCTTTGGCTTTGTGTGAGCGATTGTAGCGGGCTGAATGGCTGCCTATTTGTATGCACCATTTTATTGCCTTTCTCCTAATCTCCTATTTGCACAGATGCATCAGGGATAAATGGTTTTATCACGGAATAATGTAATGTATTAAACAAATTGATTATGCATAGTGTGCACAAAGGAGAAGGAAAGATAGTTGGAGAAAAGGTTCAACTCTTTTTCAGTGCCTGTAGAGAATTAAAGATGCAGAGAGGGATCTTCCACTGTTTCAAGTGGGGACTATAGTATACAATCGAGTCAAATACATACTCTATAGGGCAATTTGTAGGATTTGGTAAGTACATTTGTTTCCCTCCATTTAGTATGATATATTATGTTACGTTAGGCTACATTATGTTATGAATGGAATAGCAGTCGTAAAATATCCTACGAATTAGAGGAAGTATAGTATCATACGTCTTACCCAATCATATAATATCAAACTAATTACATGATGTAAGTTATCATGTGTCTTGGAGGATGTAAAGTGTTACATGTCTCTGAGACCAGGCTGCTTTTGCTTCACAACAACAAAGGAGAATTAAACAAGGATAATTTTATGTTGCTGGATAGGAGAACTAATGACAAAGGTTAGGAGAATTTATATAAAAGGTTAGAAGAATTAACAACTAAGGTTAGGATCATTTCCGTAGCAGGTTAGGTGAATTAGGTTTAGCTTAGGAAAAGGATTAGGGGAAGGGTTAGCGAAAATGTTACAGTTGTCCCCGATGTGTCTCAAACAAACAAACTTTGGATTGCTAGACGTTCTCTGTCGATGCCCACCCATCCTTTCCGACCAACTTCCCTACTTTTGTTTCTGTCTTAAGTAACCATACCATTATTGCATGTATAACATAACGTAACATATCATACTTATTGGAGGTACACACATTTATGTAAAATAGCCTTTGTCTGTCCAGTGAGTCCAGTCTGCAACAGGGTGACCTAAAGTGGGCTAGCCGCCGTCAAGCACATGTGGCATCGATGGATCCATCTTCATAGAGCTGAAAATCTGGTGACTGAACCTTTGTTCTGGTGACTAAACCTTTGTTCAGGTGACTAAACCTTTGTTCTGGTGACTGAACCTTTGTTCTGGTGACTGAACCTTTGTTCTGGTGACTGAACCTTTGTTCTGGTGACTAAACCTTTGTTCTGGTGACTGAACCTTTGTTCTGGTGACTGAACCTTTGTTCTGGTGACTGAACCTTTGTTCTGGTGACTGAACCTTCGTTCTGGTGACTGAACCTTCGTTCTGGTGACTAAACCTTCGTTCTGGTGACTAAACCTTTGTTCTGGTGACTAAACCTTTGTTCTGGTGACTGAACCTTTGTTCTGGTGACTGAACCTTTGTTCTGGTGACTGAACCTTTGTTCTGGTGACTAAACCTTTGTTCTGGTGACTGAGCCTTTGTTGTGTTTCTCATAGGAATCTCACTGTGGGCCATTGAAGGCGTACTGTATAGTAATTGGCCTGTGACTGTAGTGAATCCTTTGGCTGGGTCTGTGCTCATACCCATCTCCTAGGTGACAGATATGCTGATGATCTATGGAACTGCTTTGAGAACGGGCCAAGGCTCTCACCACACCACCCTTTCCCTTACCCATAATGACCTCTGTCATTGGCCAGCTACGAGACCTCATTCATCAGATACGAGGTAGTAGTGTAGTAGGGGCTGACCAAAACTTGGCAAAACAAACCATGTCAAAGACTATTAGGATCTTCACCTACAAATAGCCCTGTCAAACACCCTGATCGAAAGAAGAAACCAGAACACAGATATACTGAAGCACTGTTGTGCATTTGCAGGTTAATTGCTCTAGCTCTAGTACTCCTCCCATCTGAATGGCTGATATGTAGGCCATTGATCCCTGCAGCTGGCTGGGGCCACGTGAACATCTGGTGGCAGGGCCAGGCTACAGGCTATAGCCATGCTGTACCCAGTTAGGATAGATGCCTCACCTCAGCCTTTACCCTGCTAGGATAGGCTGGCTCACCTCAGCCTGTACCCAGCTAGGATAGACTGCCTCACCTCAGCATGTACCCTGCTAGGATAGGCTGGTTCAGACACCTGATGCATGGAGACTCGAGGGGGGTGAACAAATCTAAAGCACCACATGCTATTCCTCCCAGACAAAAGCTGATAACACCTTGAAACTCGTTTGTTTTGTTGTTCAGGACAGAGCCCCCCCAGGTACATTAGGCCACTGAAGGGCAGAGCAACAGCAGGCAGGCTAACTCAGGGAATAAAAACAACCTACAGGGTTCTGTGTTTCTGGACTTTGGTTGATTGTGTCTGCACAAAGGATAGGCCGGGAGAGGGAGAGATGCCCGTGATCACAGCAAACAGCTCACAGATAACGGGTGGTGTGTATGTGTGCAATCGAGTGTGTGTGTGTGTGCCACTGATTCTTCCTCCTCAGAGTACTTTTTGTCTGGTCTCCCACCTACAGTGAGGGGAAAAAAGTATTTGATCCCCTGCTGATTTTGTACGTTTGCCTACTGACAAAGAAATGATCAGTCTATAATTTTAATGGTAGGTTTATTTGAACAGTGAGAGACAGAATAACAACAAAAAAATCCAGAAAAACACATGTCAAAAATGTTATAAATTGATTTGCATTTTAATGAGGGAAATAAGTATTTTTCCCTCACTGTAGCCTCAGACCAGGGCCATAGACAAACACTTTCTACTGAGTACCATCTATACCATAGATGCAATGCAGGGTTGGCTGCTTCTTTAGTACTGACCAATTTGGGTAAAGTACAATATAATTTCACTTAAACTGACAGATTTTTATAGGGATTTGTTATTATGCTAATTAGATCAACTTTCGTTGCAATTTCATAGACCTGAATTTGTATTTGACATCTAAATAAACCTTCAATGACAAACTTCTTTATGTTGACACACACGCATGCACACACACACACCAATCTCCCTCATGTCTTTCTACTGTGAGACAGACAGATTGTAAGTTCTGCACTGATCCATCCCCAGGTTTCACTGTGATGCATGTATGAGATACAGCATCAGTATGTAAATGGGCAATGGAAAAAGGGATGTTCTAGAGGTAAACTCAACAGTGGGAGGTTTGAATCACACAGCTGTGTCCCTGCAGACTGAGATAAATTAATTTGGAATCCTGCGTTTTGACTAAAATATATCCCAGTCAAAATATCAAGCTGAATCATTGGCACTTTTCAGACATTTTCTCCAAATAAAAACAGAACATTTGTACATGTTTGTTTTGCCTCCAGCTGTGTGTGCTTGATGCTGATGCATAGATGAAAGGTGGTGGAAGGGCGTTGTTCGCTATGGTGGATCAGAAGATCGGCAGAACACAGCCCACACACAGCTGTGCCGGCTAGGAGAGCCCTGGACACAGAACATCCTCTCCGGGTGGAGGGATAGCATGTGTGGTACAGACACTGCAGGGACTAAGTCTCTCTCTCTCACACACACACACACACACACACACACACACACACACACACACACACACACACACACACACACACACACACACACACACACACACACACACACACACACACGCACACACACGCACACACACACACAGTCCCCATAATTCTTACTTACAAGTACTGTGAACCTTACAAATATAGTTAATAACTCTCTAAATCTCTTTGGGGGGGGAAACCTTTCTCTTACATAAACATGAAAATGCATAAATTAGATTTATGCTGCATGTGATTTCTTACACAACTGGGCACATACACGCTATTTGGAGAGTAGCTGACTTTATATGGAAATGAGTTGGAAAGGTTGCCCGGGCCGATACACTGCAGGAATTTATTGGGGTCTCTATTTAAAATAAAACACAAAAATTTCTGAGTCCCTAAAAACTAATTCATTCGTTTTTACTTTCATCACCAGAGGGAAAATGGCTTCAGTTCTAGTAGCAACATATGGACGAAAGGCAGTTCATTTCATGTGGATTCACTTGTATCAAATTTTGCAGACAACGCACTGAGCATCAGGTTGGCTCAGCTCACATTGCGTTTTGTATTGATAGACATCTAATCTCATACAGCACGTCTGCAGTTTGAGATGGCAGATTCCAGGAGTTAGTTTGATGCAGATCCCAAGAATAAGATGAAACATATTGTTATAAGTGTGATGATGAGAACAACATTGACAGCCCTTTCATGAACCATAAGACTAAAGCTCCAATTAGAGAGAAAACCTTGGCCCTGCAATAGGTTAGCCAGAGGACACTTCACATTCCTCCAATTAGAGAGAGGACAAATGTTCCAAGGACCCAGTGATCTCTGTCAACCTGTACCATAAAGCCTCCTGGAAACAAGGTGTTCCTTTTAAAAAAGGCTATAGTTGACGGTTTGAAATTTGATCTCGGTGTGACCTTTGAAGTAATTCAAACGCTAAAGGTTGCAGTTAAAGTGCTGATAGCTTCAATTATTCTCCTACAGAACAAGTATCAGCACCTATTATACCAAAGCCCAGACACTAACTAGACCAGAGCAATGCCGTAACCTAACATAAGTCACATTCTCCAAAAGTCTAAGTGCTGTTTTCTTTCAAGTTGGCAATGTCTTCTGTCCATAGGACCAGAATGCCCTGTCCTTTTCAGGCAACTGAGACAGGACTGAAGTGTTCCTGTATCTGGTCTCCAGAGCCTAGGAGGTCCAGGAGGTCCAGCAGGTCCAGTAAGTCAGACATACACAGATTGATAGGTTGGTACAAAATGGAGCAGGTCTTAGGTCTCTCCTTATCACACACAGGGTCTCTCTGGCACCCTGCCAGAAGTGGTAACACAAGCGCTCCCATAGCACTGCAGTACTTAAAGGCCGTAGGCATCACCTCCACTCAGGGCATGGGGGACTAGTCTATCGTCTTAACACAATAGATCCACATTGACATTCAACAGTCATCAACAGCTCATCAATCAATCAATCAATCAAATGTATTTATATAGCCCTTCTTACATCAGCTGTTGTCACAAAGTGCTGTACAGAAATTCAGCCTAAAACCCCAAACCCCAACCCCACTGTAGTCTTCATCGATCGCTGGACTCCGTCCCCTGTATCCCCAGTAGACGATGGATGTCCAATGGACAAAGTTAACACTCTCTCACCCTCCACGCCTCTGCTCACACAGAAACAAGGACAAACAGAGATACTCACAGCAGGTTGCAGGTCACAGGGGCCAATAACCACCAGACACTGGGAAAACATTGGAGAGAGACAAGCACTGGTCTAAAAGTATTATTCAAAGATGTAGCTGACCCTTAAGTTTCATGTGTTTGAAAAGAGGTTGGTTCAGATGTTTTGTCAAGGCAATATCAAATCAAATGTATTTATATAGCCCTTCTTACATCAGTTGATATCTCAAAGTGCTGTACAGAAACCCAGCCTAAAACCCCAAACAGCAAGCAATGCAGGTGTAGAAGCACGGTGGCTAGGAAAAACTCCCTAGAAAGGCCAAAACCTAGGAAGAAACCTAGAGAGGAACCAGGCTATGAGGGGTGGCCAGTCCTCTTCTGACTGTGCCGGGTGGAGATTATAACAGCACATGGCCTAGATGTTCAAATGTTCATAAATGACCAGCATTGTCAAATAATAATAATCATAGTAGTTGTCGAGGGTGCAACAAGTCATTAACACAAGATTAAGTGTCATTTGGCTTTTTCATAGTCGATCTTTGAGAGTATCTCTACCGCTCCTGCTGTCTCTAGAGAGTTGAAAACAGCAGGTCTGGGACAGGTAGCACGTCTGGTGAATAGGTCAGGGTTCCAGCAGGTCTGGGACAACAGGTCTGGGACAGGTAGCACGTCCGGTGAACAGGTCAGGGTTCCATAGCTGCAGGCAGAACAGTTGGAACTGGAGCAGCAGCACGGCCAGGTGAACTGGGGACAGCAAGGAGTCATCAAGCCAGGTAGTCCTGAGGCATGGTCCTAGGGCTCAGGTCCTCTGAGAGAAAGAAAGAAAGAGAAAGAGAGAATTAGAGAGAGCATATTTAAATTCACACAGGACACCGGAAAAGACAGGAGAAATACTCCAGATGTGACAGACTGACCCTAGCCCCCCGACACAAACTACTGCAGCATAAATACTGGAGACTGAGACAGGAGGGGTCAATAGGTTTTTCAAGGGCAAAGTCAAAGTGCATCATGGCTATGTTTAGGTCTGGTTAATAGTTTGGACTTATACTGTAGAGCTGAGGTCTGTCAGGGAGTTATGATTGATTCTACTGTGGGCAGAGGTTACTGGCTACAATGCTCTGATACAAAAGATACAACTCACATCTGAAGGACACAGTGCTATTTTTACCTTGTTATCAAATAAGGTAAGTACAATCTCACAGGAAAGATAATTATTTCAAACGAATGCCAGAAGAACAATTTGGGATTAGTAGTGTGTCTTGAAATACATTAAGATTTATTCAAGCACTATTGTCTTTCAACATTATTTTTGTGATTTCACTGTAACTTTGAATTCTGATTTGAAAAACATATGTTTATTCATATGTTCACTAGTTTTGTCTTATTTAATCACTTATTAATCACATGCATTATATAGTACAATATCTTATTCCTAATTAGAGAAGGATTATTGTATCATATTAGCATGTCCAGGTAAAGCCCCTAAACCGAACCCATTGTCTGAGGAACCCATTGTCTGAGGAACCCATTGTCTGAGGAACACATTATCTGAGAAACCCGTTGTCTGAGAAACCTGTTGTCTGAGAAACCCATTGTCTGAAGATCCTGTTGTCTAAGGAACCCATTGTCTGAGGAACCCATTGTCTGAGGAACCTGTTGTCTGAGGAACCCGTTGTCTGAGCCTGCGTTAAAGTATGACAGACATGGTAAACAGGAGAGAATAATCTCAACAGTACTTTAATTCCTTCTCCAAACATCATTATACTGTACCTCTGGGATCAAATAAGCAAACAGAATGATAAACAGTTATATCTGGAGAACACTGTGTACTAATGTTGCTTTGCTTATTCTACTGGGGTTGGAATGTTAGACGCAACAAGACAAATATAATCAAATACAGTCAGCCTATAAGGTGATAGTGGGGGTTCCTCCTTGGGCTCTGTAAAAAGACAGAAGTATGGCGGTTTCTGGTTGAACTAGGTGTCACTGTCCAGGGTGGTGCAGTGCTGAAGGGACAGCCCTCTCACAGTCAGACATTGGAATATTGAATGAAAAATCTTGAAAATGCTGCTGATCATATATCCTAGTATAATAATTTAACATGGCAAGCATATTTTTTCCAGAAACATAGCAGAAACACGGTACTGTATGTCATCTCTGACACAGCATCCCACTTCAAATGAATTCCTCTTATTTTAAATAAGAACTGCATGCATAGGGTAACTGCACAGCCTTGCCACACGCAATGTCAAGGGCAAGCAGGGAGGGGGGCAGGATAGATAGGGGGCTTCCCTCATCAGAAGTATTTGCCCATCAGCAGGTAGCTGTGATCAGTTCGTACAAGTTACATAACAGGGACAGACCAGCAGGCCTAACTAAATTCAACTCTCAGCAAAGCACTCTGATCCCCATCACTCTGCTCATACAGTGTAGAGGGGTCTAAGGGGAAACATTAGCCTGACATTACCAAAACGTCAACCACACAGCTAGCTAAAAGCACAATGAGGAGAAAGATAAGTGAGATGGACCCAACAACCCCAAAAGCCTCCCCTAAAAAGCAGAGAATATTTTTACCCAGTGAATTGCTGATATGGAATGAATGACCGTGTGATGCACGAATGAGTGCTTTCCATAGACACCCTCCCCTCCTTAAACACTTATACTGCAATTTCCCCTCAGTCTATACTATGCCTCTCTTGATGATGAATGAGAGTCCACTCACATTGAAAAACATGACGTGTCCTGGTTTAGAAACACTTATAGAAAGGTCGTGGAGAGGTCAAATGGAATATTGGTCTTTTGTGGGAAGAAAAACCCTGATGATGCAAAGTGCTACACCACTGTGAGTGTGTGGTCTAAATAAAATGGACCCCAGCGAGAGTAAAGACAATAGATGTGGTGAATAAATTGGCTGAAAAATGTGACAGTAAAGCTTAATTTCTTTAACCCCTGGTGTGAGTCCCAGCTCACAAAGAATGAACCAGATTCAAGGGTGACATACACTCACAACGAATCACATGAAATGAAAATGTGCAGATACTGTCTGCAGTTAAATGCAACTATAGAAAGAAAGTGTGTTAAGCTCAGCATTCAGTCATCGAATTACACCCTGTATTACAAACAGCCGGGAAAAATAAATTGGTACCTACAACCCTCACAAACTTTTACAGATGCACAATTGAGAGCATCCTGTCGGGATGTAGCACAGCCTGCTACAGTAACTGCATCGCTCACAACCACAAGGCTCTCCAGAGGGTGGTGCGGTCTGCACAACACATCACTGGGGGCAAACTACCTGCCCTCCAGGACACCTACAGCACCCGATGTCACAGGAAGGCCAAAAAGATCATCAAGGACAACAACCACCAGAGCCACTGCCTGTTCACCCCGTTACCATCCAGAAGGTGAGGTCAGTACAGGTACATCAAAGCTGGGACAGAAAGACTGCAAAACAGCTTCTAGCTCAAGGCCATCAGACTGTTAAACAGCCATCACTAACACAGAGAAGCTGCTGCCTACATACAGACTTGAAATCATTGGCCACTTTAATAAATGGATCACTAGTCACTTTAACAATGCCAATTTAATAATATTTATATATCTTGCATTACTCATCTCATATGTATATACAGTTGAAGTTGTAAGTTTACATACACTTAGGTTGGAGTCATTAAAACTAGTTTTTCAACCACTCCACAAATTTCTTAACAAACTATAGTTTTGGCAAGTCGGTTAGGACATCTACTTTGTGCATGACACAAGTAATTTTTCCAACAATTATTTACAGACAGATTATTTCACTTGCAATTCACTGTATCACAATTCAAGTGGGTCAGAAGTTGACTGTGTCTTTAAACAGCTTGGAAAATTCCAGAAAATGAAATCATGGCTTTAGAAGCTTCTGACAGGCTAATTGAGATAATTTGAGTCAATTGGAGGTGTACCTGTGGATGTATTTCAAGGCCTACCTTCAAACTCAGTGCATCTTTGCTTGACATCATGGGAAAATCTAAAGAAATCAGCCAAGACCTCAGAAAAAAAATGTCTGGTTCATCCTTGGGAGCAATTTCCAAACATCTGAAGGTACCACGTTCATCTGTACAAACAATAGTACACAAGTATAAACACCATGGGACCACGCAGCCGTCATACCGCTCAGGAAGGAGACGCGTTCTGTCTTCTAGAGATGAATGTACTTCGGTGTGAAAAGTGCATATCAATCCCAGAACAACAGCAAAAGACCTTGTGAAGATGCTGGAGGAAACAGGTACAAAAGTATCTATATCCACAGTAAAACGAGTCATATATCGACATAACCTGAAAGGCCGCACAGCAAGGAAGAAGCCACTGCTCCAAAACCGCCATAGAAAAGACTTTGTCCCCATGACTGCACATGGGGACAAAGATTGTACTTTTTGGAGAAATGTCCTCTGGTCTGATGAAACAAAAATATAACTGTTTGGCCATAATGACCATCGTTATGCTTGGAGGAAAAAGGGGGAGGCTTGCAAGCCGAAGAACACCATCCCAACCGTGATGCAGCATCATGTTGTGGGGGTGCTTTGCTGCAGGAGGGACTGGTGCACTTCCCAAAATAGATAGCATCATGAAGAAGTAAAATTATGTGGATTTTTTGAAGCAACATCTCAAGACATCAGTCAGGAAGTTAAATACTTAGTCGCAAATGGGCCTTCCAAATGGACAATGACCCCAAGCATACTTCCAAAGTTGTGGCAAAATGGCTTAAGGACAGCAAAGTCAAGGTATTGGAGTGGCCATCACAAAGCCCTGACCTCAATCCCATAAATATTTGTGGGCAGAACTGAAAAAGCGTGTGCAAGCAAGGAGGCCTACAAACCTGACTCAGTTACACCAGCTCTGTCAGGAGGAATGGGCCAAAATTCACCCAACTTATTGTGGGAAGCTTGTGGAAGGCTACCCGAAACATTTGACAGAAGTTAAACAATTTACTAATTGAGTGTATGTAAACTTCTGACCCACTGGGAATGTGATAAAAGAAATTAAAGTTGAAATAGATCATTCTCTCTACTATTATTCTGACATTTCACATTCTTAAAATAAAGTTGTGATCCTAACTGACCTCAGACAGGGAATTTTTATTAGGATTAAATGTCAGGAATTGTGAAAAACTGAGTTTAAATGTATTTGGCTAATGTGTATGTAAACTTCCGACTTCAACTGTACTGTATTTTATACCGTCTATTGCATCTTGCCTATGCCGCTCTGTCATTGCTCATCCATATATTTATATGTATATATTCTTATTCCATTCCTTTACTTAGATTTGAGTGTATAAGGTAGCTGTTGTGGAATTGTTAGATTACTTGTTTGATATTACTGCACTGTCGGAACTAGAAGCATTTCGCTACACTCGCAATAACATCTGCTTACCATGTGTATGTGACCAATAAAATTTGAATTCCTTTGATTTGACAGCATCCAACACACATTGACTGGGCATATGGAGAGATACTGGGAAAGTGGAGATGAGATGGATGGACTGAAGGACATGGGAAAAGCCAGCTAGACATTGGACGTGCAGAGCATGGATCATTTGGGGAACATAGAGGGAGGGTACATTGGAGGAGGGAGGTAGGGGTGGGAGGTTGCATCCATTTGTGAGTTTTTTGTTTCTTCAACCTCTGGCCTCCCTAAAAGCCCCTCTTTCTCCTCCGTAAAGGAGATAGAGGAGAGAAGAAGAAGAAGGGGGAATGAAATATTCAACAAAAAAGGATATCTATTTTTAGAAGCAGGGGGAAAGCTTGAGTTGTATTATGGATGTTGGAGTGTGAGTGGGGCCTCTCGGGCTCTGTCTGACAGAAGAAGAAGAACAGGCAGGCCTGTCAGAGTGGATGTGTGTGTGTATGTGTGTGTGTGTGTGTGTGTGTGTGTGTGTGTGTGTGTGTGTGTGTGTGTGTGTGTGTGTGTGTGTGTGTGTGCGTGCGTGCGTGCGTGCGCGCATGTGTGCGTGTGTGTTTGTGCGTGTGCATGTGTGTATGTGCGTGTGTGTGTGTGTTTGTGCGTGTGTGTGTGTGTGTGCATGTGTGCACATGCGCTTGTGTGCACTCATGGACAGAGGACGCAAGCACAGCATGGGTTTGGCAAGGAGGCACTCCTTGGAAATGAGAAGGATAGAGTGAGAATTATTATTTTTCTTTAAAGATGTGGAGAGGGTGGAAGAGATAAATACTATAAAATAGGAGCAACAAAATCAAAGGAGAAAATAATAGTAAGGAAAAATTAAGACATGCTGAGAGTGAGAAAAAAAAAACGAGTCAGAGAGTGGAGAGAGACAGTGAGCATGGGAGAGACGGCGAGAGGGAAAGAGGGAAAGAGGGAAAGAGGGAGAGAGGGAGAGAGGGAAGAGGGAGAGAGACAGAGAGAGAGAGGGACAGTGCCGGGGCCTATACTGCCTGAGCTGCATTCCCTCCAGACAACACAAGTGTATAAAAAACATCTGCCTCCGCTTTCTGCCACAACATTGTGATTCCACACAGGAGTTGAGTGGGATCGCCTGGGTTCCGCTGGTGGTTTGGGGAGACGGGTGTTTCATGTGGAGACATTGATCACGATCTGTTTTCAGACCAGCCATCGGAGCTGGAGGCGGGAGTTTATTGGGCTTCTACAAGAGAATAGACAGGTCTGGCTTAATAGCACTGCTCTGAGCACAGTCTGAGGACCAACGGCTGTTAAGGCCACGATGTTGATGGACAGACTGTAAGTCACGATCAGTTCTAACCCTACTTCCATAAAGCCTTTTGTATTGTGCCTACATCTATTTAGGGTAAAACCATTATCCTTCCCACAGTTATTATCATGCTTTCCAAGCTCAAGGAAGTGAGTGTATCTGTGTTTCTATTCACTCTTGGGTGTACAGTACACGTAATGTATATCCGATCAGAGAGTTAGGAGAAAGTTTCCAGAGACAGATGGCCCCTGGTGGTAAGTGGAGCTACCCCAGTGAATCAGTTCACTCTTAGTCACTTCTTCCCAAATTATCTTCCCCTACGTTACGTCACATTCATATCAGTGAGTTTATACCATCGACTCACAGTCATCCAGGCACAACGAATAGATTGTGACAATGAACAACGTACATACAGCTCTGATCCATCTCACACATGTTCAACAGTGCATTCAGTAAGATGCATGTTACACATACAGTACCAGTCAAAAGTTTGGACACGCCTACTCATTCAAGGGTTTTACTATATTTTGACTATTTTTGCTTATTTGAGCTGTTCTTGCCATTATATGGACTTGGTCTTTTACCAAATAGGGCTATCTTCTGTATACCTCCCCTACCTTGTCACAACACAACTGATTTTCTCAAACGCATTAAGGAAAGAAATTCCACAAATTAACTTTGAAAAAGACACACCTGTTAATTGAAATGCATTCCAGGTAACTACCTCATGAAGCTGGTTGAGAGAATCTTTGGATGTCTTCCTCTCATGCTTCCATGTCTTCTCCCTGGACCTCCTCAATGTCCACCTCTTGAACATCAGACTCTGAGGGTTCATCTTCACTGTCACTTTCCAACCATGTTGAAGATGGCTCGTTGTCAGGCTAAAAAATCCTCACATTTGCCCAGATGGCCACCAATTTTTCAGTCCTTGCATTTGTCAGCCTGTTGGGTGCTTTGGTGTGTGTGTTCCCAAACAAGGACCAGTTGCGCACGGAGACAGCTGATGTTGGTAGGATTTGGAGGATGATGAAGGCAACAGGGGAAAGAGCCTCAGATCCACAAAGTCCCTTCCACCAGGTGGCTGATGAGATATGTTGGCACAACTGCCATATTGCATCTCCATCCCAAAGCCCTTGCTTGGAAGTGTACTTTGCCAGACTGCCAAGAACCTTGCCCTCATCCAGGCCAAGGTGGCGAGACACCATGGGCCTTGTTGATCTCTGCACCAGACAGGATGCTCTTGCCAGCATACTTGGGGTCCAACATGTACGCTGCAGAGTGTATGGGCTTCAGGCAGAAGTCTTCACGCTTTTTGATGTATTTCCGAACTGCAGATTCCTCTGCTTGGAGCACCATTGAAGTCGGCAGGGCAGTACGGATTTCTTCTCTGACATCTGCAAGCAGAGTCTAAACATCAGACAGGATGGCATTGTCTCCCTGCAATG
This sequence comes from Salmo trutta, assembly GCF_901001165.1. NCBI lineage: Eukaryota > Metazoa > Chordata > Actinopteri > Salmoniformes > Salmonidae > Salmo > Salmo trutta. The sequence goes on along the minus strand of NC_042988.1, from coordinate 21,277,112 downwards.
GCTACTGCTATAGGTTTCAGGAGTTTCAGGCTGCTTACCACTCTCTCCCAAAATACATCATCCAGGAGGATCCTCTTGATGGGGCTGTCCATATCGGCAGACTGTGATATGGCCATTTCTTGGAGAGACTCCTTCCCCTCCAGGAGACTGTCAAACATGATGAGCAGCTGGGCAGCTTCAATGTGGTGCTCTTATTCTTCTCACTTTGCTTAGTGAGGTAGATTGCTGCTATAACTTGATGACCCTTCACATACCTAACCATTTCCCTGGCTCTCTTGTAGAGTGCATCCATTGTTTTCAGAGCCATGATGTCCTTGTGGAGCAGATTCAATGCATGAACAGCACAGCCAATGGGTGTGATGTGAGGGTAGGACTCCTCCACTTTAGACCAAGCAGTCTTCATGTTCGCAGCATTGCCTGTCACCAGTGCAAATACCTCTGTGGTCCAAGGTCATTGATGACTGCCTTCAGCTGCCTGCAATGTAGAGACTGGTGTGTCTGTTGTCCCTTGTGTCTGTGCTCTTGTAGAATACTGGTTGAGGGGTGGAGATGATGTAGTTAATTATTCCTTGCCCACGAACATTCAACCACCAACCAGAGATGATTGCAATTCAGTCTGCTTTCTCTATGATTTGCTTGACCTTCACTTGAACTCTGTTGAACAGTGCATCCAGCAATTGAGTAGATAAAGCATGTCTGGTTGGAGCGGTGTATTCTGGGCAAAGAACATTCAGAAATCTCTTCCAATACATTTTTCCTGTGAGCATCAGAGCTGAACCAGTTGCATACACAGCTCGAGCAAGACGTTCATCAGCATTTCTCTGACTACATTCCTCCATTGAGTCAAGAAAACATCGGATTCCAGGAGGACCATGAGCTGTTGCTATCGATAAGGTGTCTGAGTCATCATTTTCACCTCGAATAGAAGTAGAGGGACTTTTGTCAGAGCTTGCTTGTTGTGAGCGCTGAGGGAACTTTATGAACTTGGCCAGATGATTCTGCATCTTTGTTGCATTCTTCACATATGATTTGGCACAGTATTTGCAAATGTACACAGCTTTTCCTTCTACATTAGCTACAGTGAAATGTCTCCACACATCAGATAGTGCCCATGGCATTTTCCTGTAAAGATTTGAAAGAAATTTGTAAAATAAACAAATACAATTCCATGTACAGATAAATAGTTAAGCAGTTAGATTAAACAACTCCTTTGTAAGATAAATGTTTTGAAAATGAAACATTCATAGAAACAGATGAATTAACACTCCTCAGTTAGCAGGCTCAAGCAAGCTAAATAAAAAATAAAAACACAAATTAAATGAAAAAAAAATAAAAAAATAAAAAAAAATAAAAAGGTCAAAATAAAAATAACCCCGCCACCCAACCCAAACGACAAGTACACACAAACAATCCCACACAAAACCACACAGGTAGGGCAAGATTAAATACCCCACTAACGAGCCTAAACTCAACACAGGCGATAACACAAGACAGACAAAACCAAACGAAAAGGAAAAGGGATCGGTGGCAGCTAGTAAATCGGCAACGACGACCGCCGAGTGCCGCCCGAACAGGGAGAGGAGCCACCTTCGGTGGAAGTCGTGACAGTACTCATGTAAATGTGATATTTCCGGGTTTTTTTTAAATACATTTGCAAAACTTTCAAAAAAAACTGTTTTGTTTTGTCCTTATGGGGTATTGTGTGTAGATTGATGAGGGGGAAAAAACTATTTAATCAATTTTAGAATAAGCCTGTAACGAAAGAAAATGTGGAAAAAGTCAAGGGGTCTAAATACTTTCCAAATGCACTGTATACCATCTGAAAAAACACTGTAACCTTCCCATGACTATCCACTTCTCTCGGTCCTCCAGCAACTTGAGACAATGCTTTCCAAGGTAACAATGTGCACTTCCTGCATTCCATCCATTGCCGCCTCAAGCAGAAAAAACCTTTACTCATACCAGAATATAATTTTGAATAATTGAGATGTAGCGGAAGTCATCCAGGTCAGAGCAAAGAGAACTCTAGAGAACCAGAGACACAGGTTAGTGGAAAACACATTCCAGAAGCATTTCACAGAATCTTAAAAGCTACTCTGAATACATTTCTAATTGGTCACAATGAGGAAAACACCCTTATGGGCTCTGTGCATTAGGAATCTTTATCTCATCAATACAGTGTGGGTGTTTTTGAATATCAAATACTTTACTGTGAAACTAACTTTGTTCAACATCTTTTATTACTTTTTTACCCAGACTTTGGAACACAGTTTGATGGACATGACTTCAGCAATTCCATCACATTGGGCACAAGTACCAGACAGACTGCTGGAGGAAGCCAGCTAGTTTCATTTTGTCTGTCTACATCCATTCATTAAACTGGACCTCTTGACAGCTCTGTATGCTTCCTCTGTCTCTCTGACAGGAGACTGCTACATGCCCAGACATGAGATTCCCACCTACACATAACCTGCTGCCAAGAGTTTATATGAGTCATGACTGTATATGAGTTTTGAAAGCATAGTATACAACTTTACATTGCATACTGCATTGACGTGAACATGGATCCAATTCCCACAGCAGCCCACAGTATTGGAAGTATTTTTGCTAATATCTCTTTTCTGATATCCAAAAGTGTAAGAGATTCAGAGGCTGATAGTGCCTTGAGCTGTGTGCTTCATATTCATGTGATGTGTTTGCACTGTGATCCACCTTTGCATATACTGTACATTACGCTGAACTCTCACCTTAGTTTGGGCGCTTCGTATGCAAAATCCAAAACCAATCGAGGATTACCAGGGTTTGAGCTAAAACTATGTGTGAGTTGAGCGTGAAACGTTGGCACAGCTGGATTCATCTGGATTTATTTGTCTAATAAAACATGCAGTTATGCTTAGGTTGTCTCATTAGTAGCTGTAGGATAGTACTTACACCATACCGTGGCCTACAGGCCTGTAGTACTACATAGTTAAAATATAAAAAAACATGTTTGATTTAAACCAATATCTTACAGAAGCTGCTTATGCGATTATCCAGAGCCAGGTTTCATCTTTGTTTGAGAGCAGTATGAGACTGAAATATAACACCCCCGGCTATGAGAATGAGAGAATGCCTGATGCCTAATTCAAATCATACCTGCAGGTTTAGAAAGATTATCTGACACGGTGTAATCATAAAAAATAAACATTACACAGCCGTTGTCTAAGTTTCTGACTGAACTGACTGCTTCAGGGGTGTACACTATCTACAGACAAATCGACTCGTTTACATTCCCTGATAGGAATATGGGCAGGCCAGGGTCTTTATGATAAATACCATTATAGCGGTACAAGCATATGCCCAATGTTCACTACAACAGGAAAAGTAGCTAAGTCATGAAAGCTAATGATTCATAAAATCATATCATACACAATAGCCAAGCATGTAATCTACAGAGGCAAGCTGAGAACATTACTGGAAGCCTGTTTGCTTATTCATGTCAAAATACCACATCAGAAAAATGGCAATGAATAACTGAGTGCTTTGTAGATCATGTACTGTACATGTCAGCATTACAAGAGAGGGAGCAAAGTAATGATTGATCATGGCATAGTAAAAGGAATCCATCGCACCGGTATACCTAGACATTTAGATAACATTCTGCATCCCATCATCAAATTCCACCACGGGCAATAAAAACATTCTGTCTTCCTCATCCAAGTTTGAGTGCATGGCTTAATATTTCCTACTATCTCCAACAACCTCCCTCTGCACCGCAACACAGAAAAATAATGTCGCATCAGCATGGGAAACGACTCCAATTGGATCATTTTTGGGTGGCCACCTTGCGCAAAGGAAAATAATGAAATGATAACCTTTAATAAAACATAAGGGGACGGATGTATGAAAAATGTATTCATCTGAGTGCAGACCATGGGGGAAAGACCAAACAAGAATGAGAAATAAGTAATAACGGCAATGGCTTAATTAGCTTCTCCAAGGCTATTCTTCAGAGTGTGTTACTACAGACTGTCATTTCCACTCCTCCCATAAGAGGCTGGAAACTGGAGCCCCAGTGACCCCAAAATGACTGCTGTTTTACCTAGTTGGCTGGAGCCCGGTAACTGTCGAGGCAGCTTTAATTGTAGATTGTATTATAATAACATAGTCATGAAATACAGTCCAATAACTCTCTGAGACAATTTCGCTCAGTCTTCAAATTGCTGAGGGTTTTCTTTTCAGTTCTCCACCCTCCCCAGCTGCCTGGAAGCCTGGTTCACAGCTAACACCTCCGTTTCCCCATCATCATCTGCTACAGTACATGTTGTAAGTGAAGGTATTCAGTAGAGAAGGGTGTGGTGCCCTTATTAGTGTATAGAAGATGAAAGACTTGATGTGAAATAAATAATGTCACCTAGCAAGCTGCCTGGAGGAAACTGTGGGGTCAGTCAATGTCAACCCTAACCTGGGTACCAGTCTGTGTCATATGCCACAGAGTACAAGCAGTGGAATGTTAGCTAGACAGACTGGTACCCAGGCTATGTCAACTCTCCAAGGCTCAGATTCACTATCTGTTACACTCAGTTACCCAAGGAGCTGTACAACACATTGTTCCCCTATGACTGGAGGAAACAGAGTGCCTCCGATGGGCCCTGAGGAGTCACAACTAAACAGAGCACTGAGGAGGAGGAAGATGAGGAGGAAAGATAGGACGGCCCAAGGGGCAGTCGTGTGGTTCATGAGGGTAGAGAGGCAAAGAGTAGGCAAAAAGCTGGGGCTACACAATTTCCTTGCCTAGAAGCAACTTACCACAGTGCTTACCATTCATCATCATCATCATAGACTGCCATCTTATGCACATCAACTTCCATTTAAAAAGTGAAAAAAGGCAGAAACGTTGTAGGTGGTGGAAATAAAAACCTCTGATAGCATTGGGTGTGCTCTTTTTTAATCTAATGGCCTCCACCACAGCAGAAGGTGGGAAAGTAAGAGCGATGTGAGGCTGGTTGCCAACATTTGAAATTACAGCCATTGATCTCCTGCATTCCAGAATGTTTCCACTGTGTGTGAATGCATTATTGAGGAGGTGCAGCCTAACAGGTGGGCGGCGGTGCTCTGCTCTGGCAGTATAAGGCTCTATAGCAGTTCTCTACAGGGTGAAGGGAGGTGCTGAAGGAAGTGGTATGAAAGCAGTGAGCATCTGTCTGTATATCTGTATGATATTAGCATCTCCAATTCTATGCATGTTATGCCATGTTATGTCTGGCTCAATAAACTGCCTTCCAACAACACATTCAATTCAAATGAGCCCATTATTATTGCATGCACTAGTGGGCCATAACTAACAGCATTATAAATTCAGCAGCTGTTGTAAGCGCTTTTCCTCTGTTAAGAAGAGTCAGGATGTTGGCAGGTTTAACTTGATCCACAGGATGCGTTGAATAGAACAGATGAATTATTTTGGAGCAACACAGCACTTAAGTGAAGGTATTGTATGCCTGCAGGAAGGAAGGGATGGTGAGACACGGGAGGAGGTCAAGTGGTGAAGGAAGGGAGGGGTGGATGGATGCGAGTTTTGGGGATAGCTGGAGCACGGAGGAATGGAGGAGGATGTGGATACTGTTCCGGTGTGTGAAACATATGGACCAGTGATTTGTTTGTGTGGGCAGCAGAGAGATCAATATATAATGAGTGATAGGCTCCTGGACATTTAGCTATGCTGGAAAATGTAGTCAAGGGGTCCCAATGGGTACATTACATGTAGGTGTGGATAACAATAATGTTATACATTTGAAATAGAATAGGCTGTGTTTTCCCTATTAGCTAAAGAAGTATTCTAATGTAAATTGGGTAAACAGTAATCAGACTTAAATACAGCAATCAGCTTTTATTTATTTTTCAACCTTTCAAATTAATTAACATTTTATTGGTCACATGGTTAGCAGATGTTAATGCGAGTGTAGCGAAATGCTTGTGCTTCTAGTTTCCGACAGTGCAGTAATATCTAACAAGTAATCTAACAATTCAACAACAACTACCTTATACACACAATGTAAAGGGATTGTAGAAAAGGCCCATGGAGTTGGTGGAAGAATCCTTTAATTCATGGCCATTTACTCAGCTGGGCCATGGGCGCTTTAATTAGGTCAGGTGGAAACGTCCGACAAATCTCAACTCCGTAAAAGGAGGAAATTGCCATCGCCCGACCTAGCTGCTTTCTCTTCCTTAACTCCGTGTAATCCAGACATTCTGTGCGTCCATGAATCCACCGAATCTGTTACCTTTCATCTGAACTATCTGTTGCGATCGGGAGAGTGAGCCATCAGTTATTGTTCATAGTTATTACCGCGGAGCGCGGCTTGGAGCGCACGTGTCAAACCTATTGTGTAATGTGAATGGTCATCGATCACGGCCCTACGGATCATCACAGGCCAATTATGCAATCGATATATGGTTAATATGTGATGAAATTACATGTACATATGAAGACACTTGAAAGGGTGAAATATGAAACATCATCGTTTGCTGAACTGATCGATTCTGAGATCAAACTAATGGGGATTATAGATTGAATAACCGATCACTGTTTGTATTTGTCACCGGCGTCGTATGAATTGGACCAAAACGCAGCGGGAATGTGAATGCTCATTATCTTCTTTATTAAACAAAAAATGAACACTGAACAAAAAGAACGACGAAAACAGTCTTGTCAGGTGCAACAAACACTAAACAGAAAACAACTACCCACAAATACCATAGTCCCAACTACCCACCCCTCTTAAATAGGACCTTCAATTAGAAGCAACGAGGAGCAGCTGCTTCCAATTGAAGGTCAACCCAATAAACACCACATAGAAATAGACATACTAGAACTAACATAGAAATAGACTAACAAGAACATAGCCCAACAAACCCCGAAACACTCTAAACAAACACCTGCCACGCCCTGACCAAACTATGCTAACAAACAACCTCTTTTACTGGTCAGGACGTGACAGTACCCCCCCCCCCCAAAGGTGCAGACCCCGGAAGCACCTCACACAAAAATAAACACCAAAAAAATAAACCCCAAAACAAAAATAATCCTAACTAAAGGGAGGGAAGGGAGGGTGGCCACCGTCACCGACGGTTCCTGTGCTACACCCCCCCTCCCCAACCTCCTACTACGGAGGTGGCTCAGGCTCCGGCCTTACTCCCCAACCTAACCTGTCCACCCCCGCTAACTGTTTATTATATTTTACCCCTCCCGAAGTCTCTGGACTAAGGCGCATCGCTGAAGACCTCGGGCTGATGCGCGTCGCTGGAGACCTCGGGCTGATGCGCGTCGCTGGAGACCTCGGGCTGATGCGCGTCGCTGGAGACCTCGGGCTGATGCGCGTCGCTGGAGACCTCGGGCTGATGCGCGTCGCTGGAGACCTCGGGCTGGAGGGCGACTCTGACGGTTCCGGACTGGAGGGCCGTCTCTGACGGTTCCGGACTGGAGGGCCGTCTCTGCAGGTTCCGGACTGGAGGGCCGTCTCTGCAGGTTCCGGACTGGAGGGCCGTCTCTGCAGGCTCCGGACTGGAGGGCCGTCTCTGCAGGCTCCGGACTGGAGGGCCGTCTCTGCAGGCTCCGGACTGGAGGGCCGTCTCTGCAGGCTCCGGACTGGAGGGCCGTCTCTGCAGGCTCCGGACTGGAGGGCCGTCTCTGCAGGCTCCGGACTGGAGGGCCGTCTCTGCAGGCTCCGGACTGTGGGCCATCTCTAGACAGGGTACTGTCGCCGGAAGCTCTGGACGGGGTACTGTCGCCGAAAGCTCTGGACGGGGACTGCGCACTGAAAGCCTGATGCGTGGGGCTGGCTTTGGAGACGCCAGACTATTTACATGCACCACAGGGCTAGTGCGAGGAGCAGGAGCAGGACGTACTGGACTGGGCTGACGCACTGGAGGCCTGGTGCGTGGGGCTGGTACTGGAGGTACCAGACTGGGGACACGCACCCCAAGGCTAGTGCGAGGAGCGGGAACAGGACGTACTGGACTGGGCTGACGCACTGGAGGCCTGGTGCGTGGTGCTGCCTTTGGAGACGCCAAACTAGGGACACGCACCTTGAGGCTAGTACGAGGAGCAGGAACTGGATACACAAGGCCATGAACCAGCTCTGGAGGTCTGGAGCGCACAGCCTGCACCACCCGTTCTGGCTGGGTAGTCACAGTAGCCCTGCACGGGTGGAGTGCTGGCACAGGGCGAACAGGGCTGTGCAGAGGCCTGATGGCTGCCGTGTGTAGAGCAAGCGCAGGGTAGCCTGGGCCCAGGAGACGCACCAGTGGCCAGATGCGCTGCGCAGGCATACTCCTACCAAGCTGCACGCCCACTCTAGCACGGCACTTGCGAAGGGCTGGGATCGCTCGCACCGGACTGTGCGTGCGCATGGGCGAGATTGTGCGCACCTCCGCATAGACCGGCGCTCTCATGATCCACTGCTCCCCATAAAAAGCACGGGGAGTTGGCTTAGGGCTCATCCTTGGCCCAGCCAAACTACCCGTGTGCCTCTCGGGTTTCCTTGCCAGCCATGTCCCAGCATAGCGTTCTCTCCCATCTCCAGCCTTCCTGGCTGCCTCTACCTGTTCCCATTGGAGGCGATCCCTTCCAGCCTGGATCTCCTCCCATGTGTAGGATCCTTTTCCTTCCAATATCTCCTCCCATGTCCATGAATCCACAAAGCTCTGCTGCTGCTCCTTCCTCTGCTGCTTGGTCCGTTTGTGGTGGGTAGTTCTGTCACGGGCGTTGTATGAATTGGATCAAAATGCAGCGGGAATGTGAATGCTCATTATCATCTTTATTAAACAAAAAATGAACACTGAACAAAAAGAATGACGAAAACAATCTTGTCAGGTGCAACAAACACTAAACAGAAAACAACTACCCACAAATACCATAGAAAAAACACCCCCTCTTAAACAGGACCTTCAATTAGAAGCAACGAGGAGCAGCTGCTTCCAATTGAAGGTCAACCCAATAAACACCACATAGAAATATACATACTAGAACTAACATAGAAATAGACTAACAAGAACATAGCCCAACAAACCCCGAAACACTCTAAACAAACACCCCCTGCCACGCCCTAACCAAACCAAACTACACTAACAAACAACCTCTTTTACTGGTCAGGACGTGACAGTATTATTCTTCTCATGATTATGATAAATAATTACGAGCATAAATGACTCAAGGATGATTCCTTTTGACTTCTTAATGAACTGGATTGTTGAATACCCTAATTATGTTAATAATGAATGATTGTTATGATTTGATGTTTGTGATTATGAATTTGATTGGATACATGTTATGTATCCAATCAAATTTTGTTTATGCAGCGCGGACTACTCAGTAAATATACCACTTTATGGTTAAAGGAACTCCTGCCTCAGTCTCATCCATGCCTCTGTCACATGACCCGTGACCACCTGTTCACCTTCAATGTCAGTCATCCTACCTGTCCAGCTACCCACACAGATTCCACTAATCTTTCAGGGATGGAATAAGAATATGTACATATATGGCTGAGCGATGGCCAAGCAGCATAGGCAAGATGCAATAGATGGTATGTATTTATTTTTTTAACTAGGCAAGTCAGTTAAGAACAAATTCTTATTTTCAATTACGGCCTAGGAACAGTGGGTTAACTGCCTTGTTCAGGGGCAGAATGACAGATTTTTACCTTGTCAGCTCGGGGATTCAATCTTGCAACCTTTCAGTTACTAGTCCAACGGTCTAACCACTAGGCTACCTGCCGCCCCATATGTATATATTGTATGAAATACAGTATATACATATGAGATGATTAATGTAAGATATGTAAACATTATTAAAGTGCCATTATTTAAAGTGACTAGTGATCCATTTATTAAAGTGGCCAATGATTGAGTCTGTATGAAGGCAGCAGCCTCTCTGTGTTAGTGATGGCTGTTTAACAGTCTAATGGCCTTGAGATAGAAGCTGTTTTTCAGTCTCTCGGTCGCAGCTTTGATGTACCTGTACTGACCTCGCCTTCTGGATGGTAGCTGGGTGAACAGGCAGTGGCTCGGGTGGTTGTTGTCCTTGATGATCTTTTTTGGACTTCCTGTGACATCGGGTGCTGTAGGTGTCCTGGAGGGCAGGTAGTTTACCCCTAGTGATGCGTTGTGCAGACCGCACCACCCTCTGGAGAGCCTTGCAGTTGATGGCGGTGCAGTTGCCATACCGGGCGGTGATACAGCCCGACAGGATGCTCTCAATTGCTCTCATTTAGTTGGTGGGTAGATACAGTTGAAGTCAGAAGTTTACATACACCTTAGCCAAATACATTTAAACTCAGTTTTTCACAATTCCTGACATTCAATCCTAGTAAAAATAGTAGAGAGAAGGATTTCTTTCAGCTTTTATTTATTTCGTCACATTCACAATGGGTCAGAAGTTTACATACACTCAATTAGTATTTGGTAGCATTGCCTTTAAATTGTTTAACTTGGGTCAAACGTTTTGGGTAGCCTTCCACAAGCTTCCCACAATAAGTTGGGTGAATTTTGGCCCATTCCTCCTGATTAGAGCTGGTGTAACTGAGTCAGGTTTGTAGGCCTCCTTGCTTACACACACTTTTTCAGAACTGCCCACAAATTCTCTATAGGATTGAGATAGGCTTTGGGATGTCCACTCCAATACTCCCCTCCAATACTTTGACTTTGTTGTCCTTAAGCCATTTTGCCACAACTTTGGAAGTATGCTTTGGGTCATTGTCCATTTGGAAGACCCGTTTGCGACCATTTGCGGCCTCTGGATGAGCGTTTTCCTATTTGCTTATGGCGGTATACAGCTCATTGAGTGCGGTCTTAGTGCCAGCATCGATCTGTTGTGGTATGTAGACAGCTACGAAAAATACAGATGAAAACTTGAGACTTCCTTAGATATCAAATATATATAGATCGCCACCCTTTGTCTTACCAGAGACTGCTGTTCTATCCCGCCGATACAATGTAAAACCCGCCAGCTGTATGTTGTTCATGTCGTCGTTCAGCCACGACTCGGTGAAACATAAGATATCCAGTTTTTAATGTCCCATTGGTAGCTTAATCTTGCTCGTAGGTCATCGATTTTATTTTCCAATATTTGCCAATAGATTGGCAGTTGGGTGAATTTTGGCCCATTCCTCCTGACAGATCTGGTGTAACTGAGTCAGGTTTGTAGGCCTCCTTGCTCGCAAAAGCTTTTTCAGTTCTCCCCACACATTTTCTATAGGATTGAGGTCAGGGCTTTGTGATGGCCACTCCAATACCTTGACTTTGTTGTCCTTAAGCCATTTTTGCCACAACTTTGGAAGTATGCTTGGGGTCATTGTCCATTTGGAAGGCCCATTTGCAACCAAGCTTTAACTTCCTGACTGATGTCTTGAGATGTTGCTTCAATAAATCCACCTAATTTTACTTCCTCATGATGCCATCTATTTTGTGAAGTGTACCAGTCCTTCCTGCAGCAAAGCACCCCCACAACATGATGCTACCACCCCCATGCTTCACGGTTGGAATGGTGTTCTTTGGCTTGCAAGCCCTTTTTCCTCCAAACATAACGATGGTCATTATGGCCAAACAGTTCTATTTTTGTTTCATCAGACCAGAGGACATTTCTCCAAAAAGTACAATCTTTGTCCTCATGTGCAATTGCAAACCGTAGTCTGGCTTTTTTATGTCGGTTTTGGAGCAGTGGCTTCTTCCTTGCAGAGCGGCCTTTCAGGTTATGTCGATATATGACTCATTTTACTGTGGATATAGATACTTTTGTACCTGTTTGCTCCAGCATTTACAAGGTCCTTTGCTGTTATTCTGGGATTGATTCGTACAAAATTACGTTCATCTCTAGGAGACAGAACGCATCTCCTTCCTGAGCGGTACGACGGCTGCGTGGTCCCATGGTGTTTATACTTGCGTACTATTGTTTGTACAGATGAACGTGGTACCTTCAGACGTTTGATAATTGCTCCCAAGGATGAACCAGACTTGTGGAGGTCTACAATGTTTTTTTCTGAGGTATTGGCTGATTTCTTTAGATTTTCCCATGATGTCAAGCAAAGAGGCACTGAATTTGAAGGTAGGCCTTGAAATACATCCACAGGTTCACCTCTATTTGACTCAAATTATGTCAATTAGCCTATCAGAAGCTTCTTAAGCCATGACATCATTTTCTGGCATTTTCCAAGCTGTTTAAAGGCACAGTCAACTTAGTGTATGTAAACTTCTGACCCACTGGAATTGTGATACAGTGAATTATAAGTGAAAATTTTGTCTGTAAACAATTGTTGGAAAAATTACTTGTCATGCACAAAGTAGATGTCCTAACTGACTTGCCAAAACTATAGTTTGTTAACAAGAAATTTGTGGAGTGGTTGAAAAAAGAGTTTTAATGACTCCAACCTAAGTGTATGTAAACTTCCGACTTGAACTGTATGTTATAGTATGTAAGAGTTAAACCTCCAATAAGAAAAACAATTTTGTGTATTTGTTCTTGTATAGTGTCAGAGCAGAGAACAGGGATAAGTCGCTACAAAGACTATTAGAGACAGAGCATTTACAACCAACAAAAGTAGAATGACAGTGCAATGCAGTGTTCACTATCATCTTTAAATATATATGTTTTATTATCACATACACCAGCTAGGTGCAGTGAAATGTGTTGTTTTACAGGGTCAGCCATAGTAGTACGGCACCCCTGGACCAATTAGGGTTAAGTGCCTTGCTGAAAAAGACAATACTGCACTCATAGTTTGAAAAACATTTGGTTTTGGTAAGAGGCATTAATGCAACTAAAATATTTACAGTGGCCTAGGGCTAGTTAACGGAAGAGGGTTAGATAGTTTTGACTTTCGCTTGAGCTCACACGAGGCAGAGCAGAAGATACGCTCCTCCATCTTCCAATCCATAAAAGCTTGGTGAAACATTTTACATCATCAACGACTGTAAATTGTGAATTCCAACCATTTCTTATGACAGCATTACTTCACCCTTTCCAGGTTTACCCCTTACAGCCTGTTATGAAGCACTCAGACAATTGCATAACCATAAATGTAGTCTTCCATTTCATCTCTTGACAGCCCCAGAAGAGCTGAGAACAAAGAACAAAGACTTTTCCCTTGACAGGAATCAGTGGACACAGACGTTATTTTTATTATGGCCCCCTAGCAACCTTATGGTTACACACAAAGCTTAGAGTCAATAAATCTCCTCCTACCCATTTAATTCCTTGTACACATCTGACTTATTTTCACCTAAGAACAGAATAATCTGATCAGAGAACAACCGCGATGGTCAGTTCAGCCATTATACATATACACTACAAAAGTATGTGGACACCTGCTTGTCGAACTTCTCATTCCAAAATCATGGGCATTAATATGGAGTTTAATATGGAACATTGCTGGGGGACTTGCTTCCATTCAGCCAAAAGAGCATTAGTGAGGTCGGACACTGACGTTGAGCGATTAGGCCTGGCTCGCAATCGGCATTCCAATTCATCCCAAATGTGTTCGATGAGGTTGAGGTCAGGGGTCTGTGCAGGCCAGTCAAGTTCTTCCACACCAATCTCAACAAACCATTTCTGTATGGACCTCGCTTTGTGCACGGGGACATTGTGATGCTGAAACAGGAAAGGGCCTTCCCCAAACTGTTGCCACAAAGTTTAAAGCACAGAATCATCTACAATGCCATTGTATGCTGTAGCATTAACATTTCCCTTCAATGGAACTAAGGGCCCTAGCCCGAACCATGAACAACAGCCCCAGACCATTATTCCTCCACCAAACTTTACAGTTGGCAATATGCATTTGGGCAGGTAGCGTTCTCCTGGCATCCGTCAAATCCAGATTCGTCCGTCGGCCTGCCAGATGGTGAAGCGTGATTCATCACTCTAGAGAATGTGTTTTCACTGCTCTAGAGTCCAATGGAGGCGAGCTTTACACCACTCCAAGAGACGCTTGGCATTGTGCATTGTGATCTAAGGCTTGTGTGCGGCTGCTCGGCTATGGAAACCCATTTAATGAAGTTCAGAGGCAGTTTCGAACTCTGTAGTGAGTGCTGCAACCGAGGACAGACAATCTTTACGCGCCCCGAGCTTCAGCACTCGGCGGTCCTGTGCTGTGAGCTTGTGTGGCCTACCATTTCACAGCTAAGCTGTTGTTGCAAGTTCTTCACTTCATAACAACAGCACTTACAGTTGACCATGGAAGCTTCATCAGGGCAGAGATTTGACAAACTGACTTGTTGGAAAGGTGGCATTCTATGACGGTGCCACGTTGAAAGTCACTGAGCTCTTCAGTAAGGACATTCTACTGCCAATGTTTGTCTATGGCGATTGCATGGCTGTGTGCTCAATTGTATACACTTGTCAGCAATGGGTTTGGCTGAAATAGCCAAATACACTAATTTGAAGTGTACACTTTTGTATATATAGTGTACCTCATGGTAAGGCTATCTAGGATTATCAGCTGATAGGAGGTGAAATGCTTTGGCATTCAGGTGCAGCATTTACAGCATTCAAAGTAAGCACTAAACACGTATAGAATCTTCATTTCAATAACTTGGACTGGGATCATTGCTCAGGGAACAAGTTGCATGTAGGTACAAATCTAGGATCACTTCCCCAATAAAATGTGTTAGTGGCATGAGTTTCCCTGGGGATAGAAGGCGTAATTTGTGAAGTCAGTGAAGGTGTTGTAGGTTTAATGCCTCTCTGTCCTCCATGTCCTTCCATCACATAGACTCATATTGTCTATTGTACTGTACACATTCTGCAGTTGCCTAAAGTAAATCCATTTTAATCTAAGCTCCAATATGTTTTCATCACTTATTCAAGTTGTTTTCATTTGATTTTCAACACTGATATAATTAATAAAGGCTGAGTAGGCAACCAAAAAAGTAATATTGCTCTCCCTGAATAATTGAAATAGCAAAAGGCTAAGGGATAGATTAAGTCCTTTTTATGGACTGAATTACTGAGATTATTACAAATACTGCATTCATATACTGCAGACTGTGTTGACACTTTGCAGTATCGTTTTGCCCGAAGGGCAAAAACAGGCTGACACCCCATGGGTGCCCGAGGGCCTCACAGGCTGACACCCCATGGGACATCATTCTGGGTATTACCACTGAGTCACTTACAAACCACCATGCCTGTGTGAGGGGCCTGACTTAAGGTGGACCAGCTTGACAACAGATGAAGAAGATTATGAACATATTAATTTAGAGCATTCAATTATTTTCAAGTTTCAACAAAATTATATTGTACAATGAGAAATACATGCAATGTACCAAATAAAGAAAACCACTTAACAACATTCTAATAAACCTGGGTGTGACAGTCAAAGAAGTGCAGCTATTGATGGTAATACAACTGCTGCTCGTGTAATTATATTGATGTTAATGGCTGTGCTGACTGCTGTAAACATGCAGACCATGTTATCTATTATGAATATTGTAACATGAGAAAATGTATATGGGACTATCAGTGTCACAGGTCACAGGGGAATCAGCCATGCTGTGGAGGGTCCCTGAACTTCCATTCGATGTGAATTCAGCTCTGTCGGTTTTGCCTATATGCACAAAACGAACACAGCTGACTCTCCTGATACCCAGTAATTGCTGTTTACCAATCCGCAAATGTTAAATTAATAATACACATTAAGAAATGACAAATTGTCGTCGTGATGAATGATTTAGCATCAGAGAGCCTCGAGTTTCATCTTTGAGCGTGAGGCTCCTTCCACCTTGACGTCGAGAGGTGATTAGCTGCGTGAGTGCGATTCCTCCCCTCCTCTCCGTGATGGGGTGAATCTGCTCAGCGCAGACCACGCGCGCTATATAAACCGGGCGCGCGCCACGGACGGATTACAACAAAAAGCGACAACTCGGTGGTCCTGAAATCACTCGCAACACACCACCGCTGCTCCTAAACCAAATGCAACACAACACACACGGCGAAATGCAGGCCATTAAGAAGGCAATCTCTTGGAAACTTTTTATACTTTCTTACTTATTCGTGGAGGGTTCGTGCCAAGACTTTGGTGGTGGACAGACTCAATTTATTTGCACGTCGGTGCCCAAGGATATGGACATATGCGCCGCTACCTTGCAAAACATTATGCCTGGAGAGGATCTGAAGACCACTGTAATGCAGCTCCGGGAGACCGTCCTACAGCAGAAGGAGACCATTATGAACCAAAAAGAGACTATCAGAGAACTGACTTCCAAGTTAACTCGCTGTGAGGGCCAGAGTGCGCCCGAGCCCGGACCTGGGGGAAGGAGAAAAGAGACGGGGACCAAAAATACTATGGGGGATGTATCTAGGGGTCCCTCGGACACTTTGGCGCAACTATCGCAGACTTTACAGTCTCTAAAGCAGAGATTAGAAAATCTCGAGGTATGTGGAGAACCATAATCTTAACGAAATAATAGGCTTTATACATTTCACCAATCATTTTGGGTGAAAAACGACATGTTTACACAATGGCTAAATCACTTTGCACTGTCCTGTCCAACTCGCTCTGCCGCCCTTGTACTTTGTTTATCACATTTACTTCCAGGGGTGAACAGACCTCCACCATGTAGGTTAATACTCTGCACTAATCGTGAAACTTAACAAGTCATGCTGAGGACAGACACCTTGTCGGAGACGAATTTAGTTGCTTGATGAAGGCTACCATGTTGCTAACTCCACAGGGCAATAAACCTTAAAGAAGTTATTCTGGCAGTAGCTTTACGATGTCCCTCAGCATATGGGTTGTAATGTTTCTCAGTATTTTTTAAACGTTTTTTTTAACTAATCATTATTTCATTCCACAGCAATTCAGTCGGAACAACAACTCGGTCCAGGCCAACAGTCTGAAAGACCTGCTACAGAGTAAAATCGAGGATTTGGAGAAGCAGGTGTTAACCCGTGTGAACAGTATAGAAGATGGCAAGCCTGGGCTGCGGAACGAGACGGAGCAGCGCGGTAGAGTGGAGTCCACTCTCACATCCCTGCACCAGAGAATCACCGACCTCGAGAAAGGTGCGAGCTCAAAAACGCGACAAATACTTGGCCGGCATAGTTTAACTAATTAGTATTGCCGTTTAAAAAACAAAAACGAGCTATTCTGAAAGACCTTTCAAATCCAACTGAAGTGGTGTTTATTACTAATGAATAGATTAATGTCAATATACGAAATCAATTGGTAATATGGCTGGTGTTCATTGCATCGCAGGGGAGGGGATGGGATCCGGAGAATAGCTGCATTGCTTTGCATATCCAATTCCACAAAGATGCGTGGCTTAAGAAGGTGATTTACTGTTTAAGGCATCCGCAAAAAAAGGATGGTGCAACCTTCTGTATTCAGAACTTTCTCCTTAATTAATTCAAATCAAAATGTTAAATTCTATTGAAACAGGCGTCTCCACTTGCACCACAAGCCGTTTGAGCAGAGCAAAGTTCGCCAGGACCCTATGGCGTAAAGCTCCAGCTTCTTATAGCGGGCAACAAACACGGTTGTAAAGTCCCGCCGAGGGAGGGGTGAGGAGAGACCAGGACCGCTATTCCAAACGCTTTGCTCATGTGATGCCTATCATGCCGCAGAAAAAAAACGTGGAACCACAAGAAACAGGATTTTGTTGTATAACTACATTGATCAGTCAACCTTCAGCCGCAATCCGCTGCAAATCTCCCCTGCGCACTACGTGATGCTCAGCGACATATTTTACATATAAAACTCAAATCCTCACGTTCATCTTGACCTGACAATCACAGTTGGTTGTTAAAGACAGGACAAATGTCCCACCATTGATGTCCAACAAATTGGTGTCACTCAGATAGCCGATATAAAAGGCTCTAACTTCTATACAGTGCTTGACTTGGAGTGAAATATGTTTCTGTACTAATTTTGGGTGCTGGTACTGTTTATATTTAGGTGCAGGAGCTCCACAATATTTCTTAGCTAATATTCTATAAGAGGAACAGGAGCTCAAGCAGTAGAACATCTGAGGTGCCAGTACTCAGTACCGGTGAGCTCCTGCCCAAGTCAAGCACTGCATCTATAGGCCTAGACTAGCCCACAATAATTATTGTGACAGGTGACATCTTTAACCTTCTGTTTTGTTTACAGGTCAGAAAGAAAACAGGCCGCTGGATAAATTCCAGTTGACATTCCCGTTGAGGACCAACTACATGTATGCCAAAGTGAAGAAGAGTCTCCCTGAGATGTACGCATTCACTGTCTGCATGTGGCTCAAATCCAATGCATCACCTGGGGTGGGCACACCGTTCTCCTACGCAGTGCCAGGGCAGGCCAACGAGCTGGTGCTGATTGAGTGGGGGAATAATCCTATGGAGATACTCATCAATGACAAGGTATACTCACATGTTATTTTACATGATGCATATATCACCAACAGTATACAAAATATTATTTGAAAGCAGAGTATTGCATCGAAATTATTCTTAATTAATGTATGAACATGCTGATTGTAGCATGAATGCCTGCACTGCAAACTACAAAGTAATATAATTTTTGAATTAGACCACACTGACTATAAAGCCTCAAGCTTTTTAATAAGTATGCAAGGTTTTTTATTTTAGTTTGCTGCAGTAATAAAAAATTTTAAAAAAATACACCCATGCATATACTAAAATAAAATACTGAAATCCATTCCAGGTAGCTAAATTACCATTCATTATCAACGACGGGAAGTGGCATCACATCTGTGTCACATGGACAACTCGAGATGGAGTATGGGAGGCTTTCCAAGATGGAGTCATGAGGGGCAGTGGAGAAAACCTTGCTCCATACCATCCAATCAAACCACAAGGTGTTCTGATATTGGGACAAGAACAGGTATGTCCATTACAATTTTAATGGTCAGTTTTTAATCAATACACTTTGGTACCTTAGGACATAATATCAAAAGGGACATGGCCTATAGCATAAACATGGCATCAGTCAGACCTTGAGAGAGGAAAAGGCTTATGCATCAATTAAAAACCTGAGCCGCTGACTCTCAGGTTCAATTATCAAATAAAATCAATCAAATAAAATAATATTAGTCACATGTTTCGTAAACAACAGGTGTAGACTAACAGTGAAATGCTTACCTCCAGGCCCTTCCAAACAATGCAGAGAGAAAAAAAGAGAAATAATAGAAAAATAGACAAATAATAACACGAGGAATAAATACACCATGAATAACGATAACTTGGCTATATACACGGGGTACCAGTACTGAGTCGATATGCAGGGGTACAAGGTAATTGAGGGAGATACAGTGCGTTCGGAAAGTATTCAGACCCCTTCTGCTTTTTCCAGCCTTATTATAAAATGGATTAAGAAAAAACCTTTCCTTATCTACACACAATACCCCATAATGACAAAGTAAAAACAGGTTTTTAGAAATTTTAGAAAATATATTTAAAAAAAACAACAGAAATATACATTTACATAAGTATTCAGACCCTTTATGCAGTACTTCAGCACCTCTGGCAGCAATTACAGCCTTGAGTCTTCTTGGGTATGATGCTACAAGCTTGGCACACCTGCATTTGGGGAGTTTCTCACATTCTTCTTTCCTTCGATCCTGACTAGTCTCCCAGTCCTGCCGTTGAAAAACATCCCCACAGCATGATGCCACCACCACCATGCTTCACCATAGGGATGGTGCCAGGTTTCCTCCAGACATGACGCTTGGCATTCAGGCCAAAGAGTTAAACCTTGGTTTCATCAGACCAGATAATCTTGTTTCTCATGGTCTGAGATTCCTTTAGGTGCCTTTTGGCAAACTCCGAGCGGGCTGTCAAATGCCTTTTACTGAGGAGGAGCTTCCGCCTGGCAACTCTACCATAAAGGCCTGATTGTTTGAGTGCTACAGAGATGGCTGTCCTTCTGGAAGGTTTTGCCATCTCCACAGAGGAACTCTGGAGCTATGTATGAGTGACCATTGGGTTCTTAGTCACCTCCCTGACCAAGGCCCTTGTCCCACGATTTTTCAGTTTGGCCAGGCGGCCAGCTCTAGGAAGAGTTTTGGTGATTCCAAACTTCTTCCATTTAAGAATGATGGAGGCCACTGTGTTCTTGGGGACCTTCAATGCTGCAGAAATGTTTTGGTACCCTTCCCCAGATCTGTGCCTCGACACAAACCTGTCTCGGAGCTCTACGGACAATTCCTTCAACCTTTCTGTTTTATATTTTAATACATTGGCAAACATTTCTTAAAACCTGTTTTCAATTTGTCATTATAGGGCATTGTGTGTAGATTGACAGAAAAATCTATAATTGAATCAATTTTAGAATAAGGCTGTAACGTAACAAAATATGGAAAAAGTCAAGGGGTCTGAATGCTTTCCGAATTCACTGTATGTACATATACAGTAGGTAGGGATAAAGTGACTAGGCAGCAAGATGGATAATAAACAGTAGCAGCAGCATATGTGGCGAGTCAAAAGAATTACTGCAAAAAGGGTCAATGCAGATAGTTAAATAGTGAACCAATAGCTCCCCAGACTAACTATTTAACAGTCTAATGGCTTGTAGTAAGCTGTTCAGGGTCATGTTGGTTACAGACTTGGTGCATTGGTAGCGCCTTCCATGCGGTACCAGAGAGAACAGTCTATGACTTGGGTGGCTGGAGTCTTTGACAATGTTTAGGGCCTTTCTCTTACACAGCCAGGTATAGAGGTCCTGGATGGCAGGGAGCTCAGCCCCAGTGATGTACTGGGCCGTACGCACTACTCTCTGTAGCGCCTTTTGGTCAGAGGCCAAGCAGTTGCCATGCCGGTGATGCAGCCAGTCAAGATGCTCTCAATGGTGCAGCTGTATAACCATTTGAGGATCTGAGGGCCCATGCAAATCTTTTCAACCTCCTGAGGGGGAAGAGGAATTGTCGTTCCCTCTTCATGACTGTGTTGGTGTGTGTGGACCATGATAATTCCTTAGTGATGTGGACACAGAGGAACTTGAAGCTCTGAAGCTGATCCACTACAGCCCTGTTTATGTGGATAGAGGCCTGCTCAGCCCTCCGTTTCCTGTACCCACAATCAGCTCCTTTGTCTTGCTGATGTTGAGAGAGAGGTTGTTGTCCTGGCACCGCATTGCCCCTAAGGTGCAATGTTGAGGGTCAGAGTGGTGGATCTGTTGTTCCCTACCCTTACACCTGGGGGCGGCCCGTCAGGAAGTCCAGGATCCAGTTGCATAGGGAGGTGTTTAGTCCCAGGGTCCTTAGCTTAGTGATGAACTTGGAAGGCACTTTGGTGTTGAACACTGAGCTGTAGTCAATGAACAGCATTCTCACGTAGGTGTTATTTTCGTCCAGATGGGAAAGGGCGGTGTGGAGTGCAATAAGATTGCATAATCTGTGGATCTGTTGGGGTGGTATGCCAATTTGAGTGGGTCCAGGGTGTCTGGGATGATGGTGTTGATGTGAGCCATGACCAGCCTTTCAAAGCATTTCATGGCTACAGATGTGAGTGCTACGGGGCGATAGTCATTTAGACAGGCTACCTTTGCCTTCTTGGGCACAGGCACTATGGTGGTCTGCTTGAAACATGTAGGTATTACAGACTGGGTCAGGGAGAGGTTGAACATGTCAGTGAAGACATTTGCCAGCTGGTCCGCGCATGCTCTGAGTACACGTCCTGGTAATTAGTCTGGCCCTGCTGCCTTATGAATGTTAACCTGTTTCAAGGTCTTACCCACATCGGCTACAGAGAGCGTGAACACACAGTAGTCTGGAACAGCACGTGCTCTCATGCATGGTTCAGTGTTACAAGGCTTGAAGCAAGCATAGAAGGTATTTATCTCGTCTTGTAGGCTCGCATTACTGGACAGATTGCAGTTGGGTTTCCCTTTGTAATCCGTGATAGTTTGCAAGCCATGCCACATCCGACGAGCGTCAGAGCCGGTGTAGTAGGATTCGATCTTGGTCCTGTATTGAAGCTCTGCCTGTTTGATGGTTCATCGGAGGGCGTAGTAGGATTTCTTATAAGCATCCGGAATAGTGTTCTGTTCCCAAAAAGCGGCAGCTCTAGCCACTGGGAGTGTGAGAAATTATCCTTTTTACTCATGAAACCAACATAGTCTCGGGGCAATTCGTATTATTCTGTAGGTAAGTCTGTGACACTCCATTTAGTATGATATATTACATTATGTATGTTACATTATGAATGGAATAGCGATCGTACAATATTATACGAATTATAGGATGTATAGTATCATATTGTACGTCTTACCCGGCCGTACAATAGCATATGAACTGAATGAAGTATTTTATACTACACTTTGGGGGACGTATACTATTATACATCTTTCTCTGGGACCAGGTTGCTTATTGTGCCATAACAACAAAGGAGAATTATGGGGAGAATTTATGTTGGCGGTTAGGGGAACTAACAACAAAGGTTAGGATAACTTTTGTAAAAGGTTAGGAGAACTAAAATGTCAAAGGTTAGTATAATTTACGTAGCAGGTTAGGTGAAATTGGTTAAGTTTAAAAAATAATTAGGGGAAGAGTAAGTTAAAATGCTACAGTTGTCCCCAACGCGACTCGATCACACAACCTTTGGATTGCTAGACAGTTGCAGATTACTCCCATCCATCCCCCTCAACCAATCTCCCTTTCTAGCTAAAGTAACTACACCATTACTAGGTATCATATGTCTTGGACGTGCTCAGAAATACGTAAAGTATGAGGCCAGGCTGACGAAACAGGGCAACCCCAATTCTGATTTATCAGCTCACACTGCAATGGCAAAATGAAAATTGCATGGTAACGTGATTCATTAGTCAAAACACTAATCTGGATAAATGAAAAACTCTACTAATTTGATATATGAGCTATCCTTGGTTTCTTCTAACAAGCCACATGGATGAATGCATGGATAAATTATTTAATGCACAAATTAACTCCAAAGGTTAACTTGAAATAATTGTTTTCCTTTGTGTTAGCACAATATCCATCTTCATTAATTCAATATTATTTTCCACAGGATACGCTTGGAGGGGGCTTTGATGCTACACAAGCTTTTGTTGGAGACCTGGCGAATTTTCATATCTGGGACCGGAAGTTGTCTATTGGAGAGATATACAACCTGGCAACTTGCAGCAGCAAAGCGCAGATAGGCAACGTGTTTTCGTGGTTGGAGAGCAGCATTGATATTTACGGAGGAGCCTCCAAGTGGACATTTGAGGCTTGTCGTCAACTGAACTGAACTGCAGGGAAAAGTGAAAAGCCAATGAGAAATGCGTGTGTTAAAGCCTCTGTTCATAATGCGTCTGATTTGATAGATAATGAAGCATTTATTTCAGTAAATGACATCTGGATTTGTTATAGATATTGAATACTTTATGTGTGGACACTTACTAGATTTCTACCTGTCTAAAATAAGAATCTGACCTTCTTGTTCATCTTGGATATTTCAGTTGGATAGTTTTGGCATCTGGTTGGATGCTTCAAAGTGCTTCGTTCAACTAGCCGGTTTGTTATCTCAATTGTCTTCAGAGCAATTGACACATACAGGCCAGCATATCACCACAACGCAGTGCAGACGCAGGCAGCACTCCCCGACAGAGGACCACTTAGAACGTCCACCATCAGTAGAATTGGTGACCATGTAGTTGTTCCCAACGAGGAAATCAGGGAGGGGACTGGGGATCTGTCTCCGTCCGTTAGTACATTAGTGTGTTCGTACATTAGTCACGATGCAAGACGCATCATTCAAGACGCATCACGCAAGATGCATCATTCAAGACGCATCACGCAAGGCGCATCATTCAAGACGCATCACGCAAGGCGCATCATTCAAGACGCATCACGCAAGACGCATCATTCAAGTTTTGTCACAACTAGTTGTGACAAAACTTGAATGATGGGTCTTGCATTAGATATCTGGCATTTACAAAATTACACTGATTGGCCAGAAATGTTAAATATTTCACATGCAAACTTTGAAAGGTCACGCCCATTACCCCGATTGACCTAAAGTGATGAAATTTGGTACATATGTCCCTCTCCTCAAAATAAACAAATTCGCCTCAAGGACCAATAAGCTTCACCATTCTGGATTTCCGTTATTTAGAATTTTGTGAAAAACACTTAAAACACAACTCTTCTGGCACCGAATGAACAGTCTGCATGAAACTTGATATGTGGCATCTATGACAATATTTTACCTAAAACAACATGGCCACTATTGACCAATAAATATTCACTTCGGCATGGTCTGGCAAAAATTAGTCAGGGATATTTGTATTGTAACAAACGCTGTCAAGACTCAACATATGACTCAGAGTGATGAGTTTAGCTAACCCACAAGATATCTCAGACACCACTGGCCCGATTTTGGGTGAATGATGCCTCTTGCCATAGAGATCCAATATTCACAAAATTACACTGATTGGCCCAAGGGGGGATGCTAAAGTAATCAACTGTATGTACGTTAGTCACACACGATATCTCAGACACCACTGGCCCGATTTTAACAAAACTTGGGTGAATGATGCGTCTTGCCATAGAAATCAGTCATTTGCAAAATGATACTGATTGGCCCAAGGGGGGTGCTGCATCATTTGTGGGGGACGACATGCTTACTGTTGCCTTGTTTTTATTGGACTGGGGACACGCATTTCAACCAATCATGAGATTTTGTTTATATTCCCACTGCCTGGGATTTTCACTGTGAATGACGGGTTGACTTGAAAAGGAATGTATACTTAAACGGTTATGAAACAGGCACAGCTTTCTGCTCTATCGCTATCGTTTCTCTATCACCACCTGCTTGACGCAATTTTGTGTAAAGAATGACATATTTTTTGCCAACATACAAGCCTGGGTGCCTTGGGATGTTGAAATAACTCAGCACATTCATTATGATTTGCAAAGTATTTTGTGTCGTATTTATTTTCCTGTAGGCCTACAACGAGATTTATTTCCAAAAGAGATGTCTATTATCATAACACATTACCTTGGATAATAAGATGATCATTGTACTTAAAAGCAATTCATTGAGGTGTTTGTACTTTAATGGGAATGTTATCTGTACAGTAACAGCATGACTTAACTAATTGCTGCAGCAGCATCAACAAAATCTGCTTTTACTATCCTCTTTTTGGGTTGAGATTTTATACTGTATTGTTATATGCTCAAAGCATGGCAACACTGAAATATGAAAAAGTTCTAATTTTTTTAATAAAATTGTGATACCTGAATCTATCCCTGTGTGAGTGTGACATTACTGTCACAGAGTGGCCCAAGGGGGGATGTCACAGGCCTACAAATGTTTTTGAAAGCATATGAGAGTCCTCTTACATTTCTCTATAGTCTCAACTAACATTGTGAAACCTATTGTCAAGATTCAATGGCAGGTTCAGAGACCTCTGTACACCACTCCCTTGTATTTCCTCTTACTAGATATGCACAGACTGAGAGGCATTGAGAGGCCTGGGTTTCAGTATGTGGCATCAGTGGATGAACCGGGTCAGTGGTGTTACAGCACTACTGCTCTCTTCTTATGGAAACCCTAAAAGTTGAACCCTAAACGTTGTGGCCAGGACCCGGAGAGGATAGAGAAGGCCAACACTATCTGCCTCCTTAAAAGAAAAGCTAGTCCTCATTACCACTGGATAAATCACCCGGCCACCGCGACCCAGACAACATCTCAAGGTGCATTCCATTGCCACCAAGGTCAAGGGCTACCTGGGAAATATTCTGTCCTCCTGACATAAAAATACACACACACACGTAAGAACACACACACACCAGTATTCTCGAAGCTTGATGTCTATTAGCAATAGCTTTGAATCGACAACAGGTAGAGAAGAGTTTAACTGAGATACGCAGACGACATGCCCATTTCCCTACATACATTCCTTACATACAGACACTTGACTGACGTGAGAGTAACGTCCAATTACAGTAAAGAATGACAGCAGGAGCACAGCAACATACCAACATACCAAAGTGTAGAATAAAGGGGTCCACTCAATCAAAATAGCACTTGGTTGTTACACTTTGCATAAGAGGGAGTGAAAAACTACAGTCACAGCATTTTAAAACTGATATATCTAAAAACAAGGGCCCTTGTCACAATAGCTTTGTTTTACTAGGCAAGTCAGTTAAGAACAAATTCTTATTTACAATGACGGCCTAGGAACACTGGGTTAACTGCCTTGTTCAGGTGCAGAACGACAGATTTCTTTACCTTGTCAGGTCGGGAATTCGATCTAGCAACCTTTCGGTTACTGGCCCAACGCTCTAACCACTAGGCTACCTGCCGCCCCATTGTAATGCATCCTGTATCCCATATACAATCACAGAAATACCATGTAAAACCGGTCGTATATGGTTCCATTGCCGGGGCTTGACCTATAGCTAGTAGGGTTCATGAACTCAGTAATGAGGCCAGGTCGATAATTCATGGTAAAACCACCTCAGTTGAGTGGTGGGCTTCCCATGATCCACCTCTGGGACATGGAACACATCTGAAGTCTTTTCCCAGGTGCCATCCTGCTGTAGCCTATACATATCCCATAGCCATTACCGCCTGCTGCTTTGCACACAGGTGGAGTTGGGTTACAGAGATAATTCCTACTGTGGTAGAGAACAGCAGACAGGCTATCTATCCCCTGAGTGACCACAGCCTCTGCGTGGCCCCTGGAGCACTGGCCGGAAATAGACCAGAGATATAATAGGTCAACCTTGTCTTCACCTCTGGACCATGTGTGTCTGGTCCGGATCAGCCTTTTTTTTGGTCTGACCCAAATCCTGGCCCAGAGGTTTTGAGGTGTATTTTTATCCTAGCTGGACAGGAGGGACTCTGGTCAGTACTACGTGGCCAATAGCACTACTATTCTGATGTAAGGTTCCTATCAGGGTCATCTCCTCCACATCTGTTTGTCCTTATTATATCATGGTCTGAAATCTAACAACCAACTCCAGTCTTTCACCATATTCAGAAAACCGTATTCCCTCTCCCTTGGCGTGACGCAGTAGGAGCAGTAAGAATAACACTGGGGCGGTAATGAACAGGTAAAGGCTGGTAGCTGGAGGCTCCTGGATAACAAGCTCACAGTGCTGCACTGGGAACCCAATATCTTACTACAGGTGTACTTCAGCCTCTCATTGCTTGAACTCCAATCCACAACTCGAAGGTAACTGGCTCTCAACAGACAGTCAACAAACCAGTAATATCTACCATGCTCCACACAACAGTACTACATATTCAACTATATTGTACATTATAAACTGGGTGGTTCGAGCCCTGAATTCTGATTGGCTGACAGCTGTGGTATATCAGGCCGTATACCACGGATATGGCAAAACATGTATTTTTACTGCTCTAGTTACGTTCGTAACCAGTTTATAATATGGTAACCAGTTTATAATAGCAATAAGGCACCTCAAGCGTTTGTGATATATGGCCAATATACCATTGCTAAGGGTCCAGGCGTTGCGTCGTGCCTAAGAACAGCCCTTAGCTGTGGTACATTGGCCATATACCACACCCCCTCGTGCCTTATTGCTGAAGTATACCCTGTCCCTGACCCTTTGACTCACACTCTACACTGGCAAGTCATCCCATTCACAGCTAATAAAGCATTTGACAGGTGATGTGTGAGGACGAGTACTGCATAAAGTTGGCCCACTCAGAATGATCTGCCCTAAATTATGAATTGTATTTGTGTTTGTATGTGTGTCCATAGCTCTGACCACTATGGTATTCTCACAGATGCCTGGTCTGGTTGACCAGCTTGGCTGGTTGGCCTGTGTGACCTTGCCGTCTGCATCCAGCTAGCTATGACTGTATGAAGGTGGCAGCTAACAAGATCTCTCTCTCCTGCCATCTTCCACCTGCTTTGAATACATAATGAGAAAAAGCCAGGCACTGTCCCACCAGTGACCAGAGCCTGATGAAAAATGCATGACCAGGGTGGGTAAACAGCCCCTCAATGTGGGTCAGCAGAGAGGAGAGGAGGAAATTATGCAAAGGTCATATTGATGTTGAATATGATCCTCACTTCTTGTGATATTTAGAAAAACCTTGGGAGGTGCGTATTGGATTGTTGATGAGAATGTTGGTCCGTGACAGTACAAGTGGTTCGAGTGATAGAGCTTCTGATAGGTCAGCTGCAGAGCTTGGAAAAACATGACATCATCAGAAAGAGGTCATAGAAGCACTACATCCAGTATGACTCTCTGTCATTAGTCAAAGTATCAATACCCCATGTGGGTGGGAGTGGCCTTAGACCAATGGGAGAGTTTCCTAGAGAGGCTGAATAAAGAGTGACCCTGAGAAGTCCAATATCACCAATTACCATTGATGTAAACCCTACCATTAAAGGCCTTGTGAAACTCCTATGTAGTTAGTTTAAAACTCCTTCCCAGCTCATTTGAGCAAGCACAAGCAGTAGATCACTGTTCCAATCAAATCTTATTATGCTAAGCATTTCTGGTCAGCCTTATTAAATATGTACCCTATTCATAATTGCACAGCATTAGCAAACCATTCCCATTCCTCTCTCTGGTAATTATTTAATGTTGGATTACAGCAGGAAGAGCTACAGTGGATCCCCTCTGACTGTCCATAACAGAGGCCAACAGAGCCCTGTGGTAGACTGGCGGAGAGACAAGACAAGAGGCGCTTGTAAGGCAAACTGAAACAGAATATACATGAGACACATCCATATTCGCCCATAATCTCACAGCCTTCTCTATGGCTGTCAGACTCATGCTCAACACTCCATGTCACTGAATGAATAATTTATTTCATCTTGGGAAGCAAAGTAAATTCTCCTCCAGATTTCTCTTTTGCCAGTGCACCAGCCAGCCACTCAGATTCACTACTTCTTCCACCGCCGCAGTCGACGCTTTGCCTCTCTGGGGAAATACAAACACAAACATTAGGCTGGGCAGATTCCTTTGAAGAACCCTCCCCGAGCTATCCCAGATAGGCAGGTATCTGATATCTTCTCTAGGGGTAAAGTCATTTTGTACTAGTGCTTTTAAGACAAGAAGCTAGTTCAGCATGCTTCACATACACATGACCTGCTCTTAGCACCAGGGATGAATATCACTGCAGGTTGTATGAAATCATCAGCACAAATAAAATGTGGGGAGTATATAGATGGTAAGTATCAAACTGCAGCACCCTCAGAAGCCACCATTTGAGCAGTTCAGTGGGTTTTGGTTCGTGGCGTCTCTGCGGGCCCATACAGTTTGTCTTGTCTAAAGGATGACAGTGCAGATTAATGGGCCAATCCAGCCCACTTCCTGTTGGCTCTTCCTCCCCTGGCGCTGTGCCACACTCTGCAGCTCAGTGCCTGCTGGGAGGCCACAGCTCCATAGAGGGGGTGGCAGAGTGCTGTTGCCACCAGGGAGAAGGGAGGGGAACACATGTTATGTTGTGTGTGTGTGTGTGTGTGTGTGTGTGTGTGTGTGTGTGTGTGTGTGTGTGTGTGTGTGTGTGTGTGTGTGTGTGTGTGTGTGTGTGTGTGTGTGTGTGTGTGTGTGTGTGTGTCCCCAGTAGGAGTAAAAGGGTCTACTGGAGTAAAAGGGTCTACTGGGATGGGTGTTTAGAGACCAAGTGTACTGTAATACCATACACTGGCCTTGATCCTAGATCAGCTTTGCACTGCCCCCCCCCCCCCACCACCTTCTGGCTGCCTGCCTGCCACTGAGAGGCCTTAGCCACAGGAGGTGTATGACAGAAGCCCCCCCCCCCCACCACCACCACCTTCTGGCTGCCTGCCTGCCACTGAGAGGCATTAGCCACAGGAGGTGTATGACAGAAGCCCCCCCCCCCACCACCACCTTCTGGCTGCCTGCCTGCCACTGAGAGGCCTTAGCCACAGGAGGTGTATGACAGCAGCCCCCCCCCCCACCACCTTCTGGCTGCCTGCCTGCCACTGAGAGGCATTAGCCACAGGAGGTGTATGACAGCAGCCCCCCCCCACCAACTTCTGGCTGCCTGCCTGCCACTGAGAGGCCTTAGCCACGGGAGGTGTATGACAGCAGCCGCCCCCCCACCACCTTCTGGCTGCCTGCCTGCCACTGAGAGGCATTAGCCACAGGAGGTGTATGACAGAAGCCCCCCCCCCCCCCACCACCACCTTCTGGCTGCCTGCCTGCCACTGAGAGGCCTTAGCCACGGGAGGTGTATGACAGAAGCCCCCCCCCGCACCACCACCTTCTGGCTGCCTGCCTGCCACTGAGAGGCCTTAGCCACAGGAGGTGTATGACAGAAGCCCCCCCCCCCCACCACCACCTTCTGGCTGCCTGCCTGCCACTGAGAGGCCTTAGCCACGGGAGGTGTATGACAGAAGCCCCCCCCCCCCCCCACCACCACCTTCTGGCTGCCTGCCTGCCACTGAGAGGCCTTAGCCACAGGAGGTGTATGACAGAAGCCCCCCCCCCCACCACCACCTTCTGGCTGCCTGCCTGCCACTGAGAGGCCTTAGCCACAGGAGGTGTATGACAGCAGCCCCCCCCCCCCCCCCCCCCCACCACCTTCTGGCTGCCTGCCTGCCACTGAGAGGCATTAGCCACAGGAGGTGTATGACAGAAGCCCCCCCCCACCACCACCTTCTGGCTGCCTGCCTGCCACTGAGAGGCCTTAGCCACGGGAGGTGTATGACAGCAGCCCCCCCCCCCACCACCTTCTGGCTGCCTGCCTGCCACTGAGAGGCATTAGCCACAGGAGGTGTATGACAGAAGCCCCCCCCCCCCCCACCACCACCTTCTGGCTGCCTGCCTGCCACTGAGAGGCCTTAGCCACAGGAGGTGTATGACAGCAGCCCCCCCCCCCACCACCACCTTCTGGCTGCCTGCCTGCCACTGAGAGGCCTTAGCCACGGGAGGTGTATGACAGCAGCCCCCCCCCCCCCCCACCACCTTCTGGCTGCCTGCCTGCCACTGAGAGGCCTTAGCCACGGGAGGTGTATGACAGAAGCCCCCCCCCCCCGCACCACCACCTTCTGGCTGCCTGCCTGCCACTGAGAGGCATTAGCCACAGGAGGTGTATGACAGAAGCCCCCCCCCCCCCCACCACCACCTTCTGGCTGCCTGCCTGCCACTGAGAGGCCTTAGCCACAGGAGGTGTATGACAGCAGCCCCCCCCCCCCCCCCACCACCACCTTCTGGCTGCCTGCCTGCCACTGAGAGGCCTTAGCCACAGGAGGTGTATGACAGCAGCCCCCCCCCCCCCCCCCCCCACCACCTTCTGGCTGCCTGCCTGCCACTGAGAGGCCTTAGCCACGGGAGGTGTATGACAGAAGCCCCCCCCCACCACCACCTTCTGGCTGCCTGCCTGCCACTGAGAGGCCTTAGCCACAGGAGGTGTATGACAGCAGCCCCCCCCCCCCCCCACCACCACCTTCTGGCTGCCTGCCTGCCACTGAGAGGCCTTAGCCACAGGAGGTGTATGACAAAAGCCCCCCCCCCCCCCCCCCCCCCCCACCACCTTCTGGCTGCCTGCCTGCCACTGAGAGGCCTTAGCCACGGGAGGTGTATGACAGAAGCCCCCCCCACCACCACCACCTTCTGGCTGCCTGCCTGCCACTGAGAGGCCTTAGCCACGGGAGGTGTATGACAGAAGCCCCCCCCCCCACCACCACCTTCTGGCTGCCTGCCTGCCACTGAGAGGCATTAGCCACAGGAGGTGTATGACAGAAGCCGACACCACAGGAATATTTTTCAAGACGTTGCCACAATCTCTGCACCCTCTGGGAACGATGCCAGGGGCTGTGTTCCATAATCAGGTCAATCAGAGACAGAGCATCTTCCCACCATCTCTCACCCCCACCCAGCACACCACCCTGCACCTCCTCACTATTCCTGGGTTTGGGCACAGAGCACAGACTACTGGTGCCCTGCTATGTGTGTGAACATACAGAGAAGGTGTGACAGGGCTGGTGCCAGAAGGGGGGAAGAGGGAGGAAGGAGGGGGAGCTTCACACCTAACCAGACAGAAACAGAAACAGGTGAGCTATACTGACAATTCTATGTGTCTGAAAAACAGGAAATTAACAGCAACTCTCATGCATACAAATAAAACAGAAACTATAAATTAGTGGCAGCAGGCAGAATGTGAACAAAGTTCAACATCTGCTACGTTGGGCACATTGGTCCTTTTCATAAAGACCCAAACAAAAATAAAATATGAAGATAAGAACAAAAGCTGCAACCTTAATCATTTTTCTAGGACTGAAAAATTGGGATCTCACTCCAAAGGATTACAACTTCAAATGAAAACAGATTCTGTTGGGAAATGTTTTCTAAAGTATGACGAAAGCTAGCTGCAAAGCCAAAAAAGAGAGAAAGAAGTACTCTAGTCTCTAGAACACAAAGGGATGTATGTACCACAGTCTCTTCTGTACTGAATGGAACTCTTTGAAAGAATCTAGAGAATTTAAAGATTTCATAGGGCTGAGTCACAATCAAACCAGCCCAGACAGTGTTGACAACTTGGATTAAATAGTGGCCAGGAGAAGATGTTGGCCAGAACCACATACAGATGGAGGAGGACAGACACATAGATGGAAGTGCAGGGCTGTCACGATTTCCACCGAAGTCGGCTCCTCTCCTTGTTCGGGCAGTGTTCGGCGATCGACGTCACCGGCTTTCTAGCCATCGCCGCTCCATTTGTCATATGTCCATTTGTTTTGTCTTGTGCCATTACACACCTGGTTCTCATTCCATAATCACACTGCATGTATTTAGTCCTCTGTTCCGCTTCATGTCTTTGTGTGTAATTGTTTATTGTTATGTGATTATTGTCAGGCGCCATACTTTTGCTATGTTCCGTGTTTTTGGCACGTTATTGTTTTCATGTGCTGTCATTTTTGAACCGGAATTAAAGTGCGCCTGTTTACTACACTCTGCTCTCCTGCGCCTGACTTTGCCTCCCGTACACACCCCTGACATGGGCAGGCAGTGTTAAAAAGACCAGCCTTAGTTTCAGCACGCCTGAACTATTAGTTAGCTGTACTCTCCCAACACCCCTTATTTTCTTATTAGTGGTACCTACAAGTCACCCCAGTTGTATCAGCCAATCATAGATCACCATTCCCATGCAGCTCACTGACCTCTGCTGCTGCCATCAGAGTGAGATCGTGGTCAGAAGAGAATGAACGTCTTGGACTGATCCTCACCAATCTGTATTTGACCTGTGTTTTAGTGCGTTCATCTAAGTGTAAGAACTGTTGACATGTCATTGGTATTTTAGTTGGGTGTTGCTAAGGCAGTCAAGATATTTACCAGTTATTCCTTTTATATGTGTGCTATTCCTAGCCAGCTAGCCTAGTCATGCTAGCTCGTCTACGCTGTGTACCACACACCTTGTTTAGGATAGCCTATTCATATTATTATGTTCATATTGTCTGTGTACTTGTAGTCATATTTATTAACATGTAAAGCCTTTATGTAGTGCTACTGTACACTGTATTTAGCCTTGTCTAACAAGTAGCCTAATTTAGCCTTAGCCTTCCTCGTGGCGCAGTTACTATTCCACAGTGGTCGTGGTCTCGTGCTCATGCAGAATCTGGTTGCATTATGGTCATGTTTTCAGTTATATGCTTACCTGTATTTGGATCTTTATGCTGTAACTGCATTCCGTTATTGTTTCTGCATTAGTAATCAGTAACTGAACATTGTAGTGCATAGATGTGTGTATTGATATACATACTACGCTAAGGTAGTCTATTGGTTGTATACAGGCCATACTACTATGATACGACAGGACAGGCCATAGTATATGCTAAGCTAGTTTACCTATTAGAGGCCATATGTATCTGTATGATATTGTCCAACTGTGCTACGGCCAATGCTCTGTATGGTCATTACTGGAATCTAGCTTAATTTCTTCATAGAACCACTCTTATACACTCTCAGTTTTATTGTGAGCCATCATTACAGAGGAGTGTGGTGTGTTGAACCCAATATCTGCAATAAACCAGTTCTGAAGACGGACAGACCAGTGGCTGATCCTTATCAACTGGTACCTATAGCTCTCTACTAGTGTCCAGTTCCAGCTGGTCCTCCCAGATCAGACTTTAGTATTTTTCAGGCAGACAGAAATTAGAGTTAAGGTTAACTCTCAAACGACATTCATGTAGAATGCAGATATTATGAGGGTATGCTGAATAGACGTTCATTGGGGGTAAGAATTGTGAGTTGGATAGAAAGGGATAGGACAAAATCATTCAGAGAAATGACTGTATTTTGGAGAAAGAAGGAGACAGTATTCACTCCTAACCTCACCAAAGGAGACAGTATTCACTCCTAACCTCACCAAAGGAGACAGTATTCACTCCTAACCTCACCAAAGGAGACAGTATTCACTCCTAACCTCACCAAAGGAGACAGTATTCACTCCTAACCTCACCAAAGGAGACAGTATTCACTCCTAACCTCACCAAAGGAGACAGTATTCACTCCTAACCTCACCAAAGGAGACAGTATTCACTCCTAACCTCACCAAAGGAGACAGTATTCACTCCTAACCTCACCAAAGCACAGAACCATTCTTCCTTATTCACACTTCAGATTTCCAATAGTCAGGAGACTTAGAACAATTTCTGTATTGTAGTAGTGGTGTGTTTTATAGAATGTAAGACTATTGAGAGGGCCAGTCAATGATCGACCAGAGTAGACGACCTACCTTGAGACATTCTTCTGATCTGTAAAGTGAAAGAGTAATGTATAGCCATTCTGAATCACAAACCACAGGCGATTGCGGCACATGTACTGTTGGGTAATCATGACTGTCTAAAGCATATCATTGTGAATCTTAATAACACAGGGATATGTTTTCGATGAGTTTCATCATGTAATTATTTTTAGATGAGTTTCCTCATCTTCTACTGAAAGCCTGGTGCTTATTTTTGAACGGTGAGAGTAATGCAATCATTGAGAGATTAAAAAGTTCCAAGAAGCTTACTGATGTTTCCAAAATATTCATATGCACCACAAACATCCACCCAAGTGATACTTCACTTCTCTGAACTCTGTGCACACAACTGCCTTTTCGGGTGACTTGACGCAACCGGCATCATCATCGCCAGTCTGAGACACACACAGACTGCGTCATCACCGCCTCTCCTCTATGAATAATCCATGTCCTCAGAGAACCCCCCTCCCACCCCCCCACCCCCACATGCTACTGAAGTGGATGTGAAAACAGTCAAATTTACATTAACTAAAAAGAAAAGAACAGTTTTAGAGTTTATGGCAGCCCTGAACTTATCTACGTCAATAGGAAGATAAGAGTAGAAGTGACTGAATAATTGTGTTTCCTTTTTTCCCTAACCCTATGCACACACTGTGACCCAGCAGCACGCCACAGGCCCTATCAGGGTCAAGGACACCTGGCCTTATGAGACAGAGACGGTGGCCCTGCTTAGCACTTGGCTCCTGGCCTGGTGACGTCTCTGTCCTCTGATGGGAATTAGCAGAACACAGGCATAGCTGTGATCAGCACTGACTCCCACAGACCCAGAGCTGGCCCAGAGCAGGCCCCTTCAGTCACAGACCCAGAGCTGGCCCCTTCAGTCACAGACCCAGAGCTGGCCCCTGCAGTCACAGACCCAGAGCTAGCCCCTTCAGTCACAGACCCAGAGCTAGACCCTGCAGTCACAGACCCAGAGCTGGCCCAGAGCTGGCCCCTTCAGTCACAGACCCAGATCTGGCCCACAGCAGGCCCCTGCAGTCACAGACCCAGAGCTGGCCCCTTCAGTCACAGACCCAGAGCTGGCCCACAGCAGGCCCCTGCAGTCACAGACCCAGAGCAGGCCCCTGCAGTCACAGACCTCAGTGATCCCACTGCTCCAAAGGGTCAGTGGGCAAGACTGTCACAACCAGAGTTAATATAGGCCACTTCGGCCACTTATGATCCTAGCCTTGGGACACTGGATGGCTCTGGAAAGTCTCATTACTAACTTCCCAAGTCAACATACTTTTTTTGTCACGCTATGTGGAGACCATTATACGACATCCAATGGTGTGCTTCTGCTGGAATGGAAAATTATTTTAACAATGTCCCCTCCGTCCCTGAACAGTCTCTGCAGCTCTGGACAGGCTCACACACCGACTCACTGTAACACAGCTAATGAGAGTCCTGCAGTCTGACACTGGTGTGTGTGTATGTGTGTGAGTGTGTGTGTGTGTGTGTGTGTGTGTTAGAAAGAAAGTGTGTATGAGAAAGAGAGTGGATGTGAGTGTACCTGCAGCTCCTCACGGACACATTGATTCCATCTCCCCTTGTCAATCCCCCCTCCCACCCTCTACATCTCCTGGCTGCATTCCCCCACACACTGCTCCTTTCCTCCACTGTCATTCTGCCTCCTCTTACTACAGTCAATAGAACAACATGGCTGCTCATTATGGGATTGCAATGATAGAGAGTCTCTGGCAGCATGGACACATGGAACACCAGCCAGCTTCACAGATACAGCAGGTGAGCCTACAGCACCGACATGATGTTTACAGTGATTATACTATATGAATTCCAAGACAATGTGGACACACTGGACAGGGATGTATACAGTGATGATGCTATATGCATTCCAAGACAATGTGGACACACTGGACAGGGATGTATACAGTGATGATGCTATATGCATTCCAAGACAATGTGGACACACTGGACAGGGATGTCTTGATCTGTCTATAGGCTTGAGGACATGATGACTGCCTGGTCCCATTTCTTAACTTAGACCATTTACTGTGTGTGGATAGCTATTGAGAGCTTGGAGGAAGTGATCCATTAGAGTGTAACTAGACTGTGTCATGTCCATCTAATTGGCAGTTCAGTGGGAGCCAGGATGATCACTTCACTAATGGGCTGCTACAGCCCTTAAGACACCACAGAGATAATCAGCTGCCAATTAATGCCTCTAATGAAGAAGGACTGGCACCACTAGAAATGACCCCAGGTCAGCTCATTGGGGAAGAATACTGGGTAACATCAAATCAAACTTTATTCGTCACATGCGCCGAATACAACAGGTGTAGACCCTACCATGAAATGCTTACAAACCCTTAACCAACAGCGCAGTTCAAGAAGAAAATATTTAACAAATTAACTAAAATAATTTTAAAAAGTAAAACTATAAAATGGCAATAACGAGGCTATATACAGGGGTACCGGTCAATGTCCGAGGGTACAGGCTAGTCGAGGTAATTTGTACATGTAGGTAGGGGTGATAATAAACAGTGAGTAGCCGGTCAGATGCTGAGCAGTTGCCATACCACGCGGTGATGCAACCGGTCAGAATGCTCTCGATGCTGCAGCTTTGAGGATCTGGGGACCCATGCCAAATCTTTTCAGTCTCCTGAAAGGGAAAAGGTGTTGTTGTGCCCTCTTCACGACTGTCTTGGTGTGTTTGGACCCTGATAGTTTGTTGGTGATGTGGACACCAAGGAACTTGAAACTCTCGACCCGCTCCAATACAGCCCCATCGATGTTAATGGGGGCCTGTTTTCCTGTAGTCCACGATCCGCTCCTTTGTCTTGCTCACATTGATGGAGAGGTTGATATCCTGGTATCACACAGCCAGGTCTCTGACCTCCTCCCTATAGGCTGTCTCATCGTTGTCAGTGATCAGGCCTACCACTGTTGTGTCATCAGCAAACTTAATGATGGTGTTGGAGTCGTGTTTGGCCACGCAGTTGTGGGTAAACAGGGAGTAAAGGAGCACACACCCCCGAGGGGCCCCAGTGTTGAGGATCAGCGCGGCAGACGTGTTGTTGCCTACCCTCACCACCTGGGGGCGGCCCATCAAGAACTCCAGGATCCAGTTGCAGAGGGAGGTGTTTAGTCCCAGGGTCCTTAAAATGTCATTGAGTCAGACAAGGAGAAGTGTCATTGTCTGTCCTTCCTATTGTAACAGTGCTCACGTAGTCAGTACAGGAGTACAGTACACTTCACAGTCATTGTCCTTGGGATATGGCTTTTTGGTCAGTTAAGAAACATCATCCAGACATTAGTCATCTCTAAACAAAACCCCATTACTGATTTTCTATACAGAAGACTGAATCACTCACATTCCCTGAAAAAGACAAAAACACATTGAAAACCATCTTGTAAGTGAATGAACACACATTTAATCTGCACCATTATGTGAGATGAATGGTGTGTGTGGTGTCTAGTGTGTCAGAGTACAGATGATTGGTGTGTGTGGTGTCTAGTGTGTCAGAGTGCAGATGATTGGTGTGTGAGTCCAGTGGATGATTCATTAGAAGACTTAATTACTTTGGTGGTTAGACACTGGGACTGGGCTAGAGCGTCACAGCCACTTAAGCAATAAAGACAGAATAACTGATCGTGAAGACTGTAGACGTCATCGCCCAAGCAGCGCTGGGGGACCTGTGACAAGGATGGAGGGAGAGGAGAGGAAGAAGGATGGCAGCGGCTAACTGTGCCTCTCTTAAGAGCATACAGGACAGATGAGAGAGAGGACTGTGAAATTATGTTTGGAAAGAACGAAACAGGCTGGGGCTGTTGGACCAGGGAATAATAATATACTACTCCTCATCCCCATTCAAACTCAACAGCCTCCCTGTGGCACATGGGAAATAGGAGACTTGAACAATCACATGCCCTGTTTGCCCTTTTCATCAGTGACTCTCATAGGGCCATCTTTCTAGAGCAATTGTCGTTGTCAAGGAAATGTCAATAAAGTTAGGTTTTTATTGAGTACAGACCGAAGCCCCTGTGTGTTTCTCTGCAATACTGCATGGAGCAAAAGATCAGTGCAATTAGGCGTAGTCTCTGACACAGGTGGATGGAGAGAACACATGCTGGACTAATGATCCAGGAAAAGGGCCTTTAGTAAATTACTGTATGTGTGTGTACATGCGTGTGTGTATCCACACAAGGTGACTCAATCTATCCAAGCACCACCCTGCTCTGACAGCAATAACCTGGATAGACACAGAACATATTAAATCTCTCCAGGGCCAGAACCAGAGCTTCCCACCAACCAAGAGAGACATCAATCATCTGGAGGCCGGGTCTGGAGCCACAGGGCCAAATCCAACTGAGAGACTCCACAGCAACTCCATTACAGAAATATAGAGCAGTCATACTGTACCTTGCTAAACAATGCATACCAGCACAGGGATGACCTCAGCAGAGTATAAGTACCAGTTCTGCCCCACAGTCCTGGTGGTGTGAGTCATCACAGACACATCATGTAGCAAAACATCTGGCTCCTGACTAAGATACATACGCCCTGTTTATACCTAGTTCTAACATGCGTCCTATGTTCTGATCTTGTCCACATTCTGATTGTACCAACATTTTTTAGACAGGTGTAGATGATTAAAAGATCCATTGTGATCTGATTGTGATCAGATCTTATAACTGTAAACAGACAAGATCAGGTCAAGAGTGCAGGAAGCGTGTACTGTGTTTAAATGGGGAAAACAAACTCCAGTAGAATCAAAGTTCAGTAGGCTACGGCAGGTCAAGGTGAGTCAAATTCGAAAGACGTGCATTTCAAATCAAAACCTGAGCTGAATACATATGAACAGCCTTTCTACGGGTGGTGCCCAGTAGGAACCTGGGAGTAAACAGTGTTTTCGTAATGCACAAAGAATGTGTTTGCAGTGACAACACAAAATCTCCATTAAAGATGCTCATTGCAGTCAAAAGCATGTGGCCTAAAACAGATTGTTCTCTGTCTGATCTCAGTCAGCACTACACCTGCTCTACAAAAGCCAGGCTCTTGGACAGCCTCTTGGTTCTGAGAGGGACTTGACTGTCAGTCTCAGCCCACCAGAGGAATAGTGACAAAGCTGATGAAGGCTGCTGAGAGCTGAGCTGCTGATGAGACAGATGCTGAGGGCGTCAGAGACCCAAACTAGTAAACACAGCTTAGAGATGCTCACATGGCTGCTGTGGAAGACGGGGAGAGTGGCACGAAGGCTGGTACTGAAAACATGCACTGACTGGTTGTCCATTAAGCCTCTTTCTAAAAGTAATGTTAAATAAATGTAATAAGACAATGTAGTATCTTTATTAAAGAAGCTTTTACAATGAATGAGTGACCCATTTGTGTTACGTCCGTAATGATTACATATGATCATTGAACTAGAGCACATTCAAAACACATTTGACATCAACCCTGCGCAGGTCCTAAAACCTGGCACAGTGATATTGAATAATCCCTGGTATGACACAGGCAGAGGAGTGGTGTGACACAGCAATAATCCCAGGATGTGGCTCTCCCCCCAGGTCACCATAGGGACCGGCTCCTAATCCAAGGTCACTTTGTCAACCAAGCAGTCTGGTCATTACATAACATTATAACTATGTTACAACAGGACAATAGGTGAATACATGGGGAAATGTTCCATTAAACTGCTATTTGTGTCCTTATATTTCTTGGATTGTAGAGTTTGTTTACAATATCAGGCTACATACACTACAAACAATTTATGATAGGCTAAATCCATTTACAGCAAGACAAGAACACATTCCCCCACAGATTTATTGTGTGAGTCAAACTGTGAAGAAATACTGGACTTGAAAGTGAGAGACAGTGCCATAAAAATGCAAATCCAAGGTAATTGTAGAGAAGAAGCAAAACAAACCAGATTATTTTATTTTGGACTGAGTGAACTAATTCCTTATTGATGTTACAGAACTGACATCCCTGAGGCCTTTTACCAAGTTATGTATAGTGGACGTAAGGACAGATGCAGTACTTGAGACTTTTGTTTTCAAAACATACTCTACTTTAGAATTTCATAGAACTTACTACTTGATATAAAATTACATCTATCACTCGTTGAAAAGTTCAGTCCTTTTGAGGACAACTAGTTTTGCTTCATTGCATTTATATTAATGTAGATTCTGAATGGGTAAGTAAACCAGCTTCAGCAAGACCTGTGAAGAAATAATAGGCACCACAAGTACTGAGGATCTGTCCATAGCCCTGCCTAGGTAGGGTGGTGGTGAAGGTGAGCCTTGTCACTGGTTGCTGTCCATGGTCCTGTGGAGGTGCTGAAAGGACAGCTCTAAAATGAAGTCTCTGTGGTCACTAGGGATGTCCTCTAATGGTCCCACAATCACAATTA
This sequence comes from Salmo trutta, assembly GCF_901001165.1. Lineage (NCBI taxonomy): Eukaryota > Metazoa > Chordata > Actinopteri > Salmoniformes > Salmonidae > Salmo > Salmo trutta. The sequence goes on along the minus strand of NC_042988.1, from coordinate 21,236,039 downwards.
AACATTTTGTTTTGTTTTGAGTGACTCGATGTGTTGTTTATTCAAGGTCAAAGTTCTGAACACCCTCCTATCTTGATTCCGCTTTAGTGCATAATATTAACACGTTTATCAGATTGGATGGAGAAAATAATACAAATTTAAACCTGTAAACAACTATTTTTTATGCTGTCATGCAGCGTGTTTGCTGTATCGAGACAGAAATTCAGAGAGCTGCTATTCAACGTCAATAAGATCAAACAAGGGCCTGATATGAAACCATTCTCTCTCTCATTGTGGTAAATATCATTCTTCCCTGCCTCACAGAGAAAAATATTTTCAACCCAGACCAACTGTAAATGAGGACAATCCATTGCAATTCACTTTCTTTGATGTGTGCAACACACTAACAAGTGTGTCCTCACCCCAGCCCCTCCCCAGCTCAGTGCTAAATTGTGTCGTGACTGATCTAATCTCTAGCTCATAAATCAAATATTCATGAAAAAACAGGTCAGCCACGACGTTCCAATTTCTATGGACGTAGGTCTGTTTTGATAATCCCACCATGGCTACAATAATTTGATATCGAATTGACATACACATATATGAAAGGCCTCGAATGAGTCAGTGTTATCATGTAAAGTGTATCCTTACAGGCTTTACAGAGTAAACTGGGTGAACAGTGAAAACCATTTAATGCTTTTAACTAATAGTGGATTTATAGAGATACAGACTGCTTTAGGCGGTGGTCTTATGACAGATAACCAGGCTTTGATACAGGCCAGTAAGACCAGTGCAGTGCTCTATTCCACACAAGACGAGCCCTATGGGCTGGGTCAGAGGCCCATTTAATCCCTGATGGCGTGACTCGCTCTGTAATTACGTTATTGTCTCGTGGTGCCTGCGATGCCACAGCTTAACACTAACACAGGGATTATTGTTAACGTTATTTGATTCTTTCATCATTATTTCCCCGTGGGAAAAGCCTGACATGCCCTCCAACCTTGACTACCTAGGTCAGCTTTCAGTAGAGTAGTTAGAGAAGAGGCTACCATTTGCATTTCACACAAAATTAAATAATTCTTTTGAAGAAATGGTTCCATTTGAATCTATTTGCATTATATGCTCTAGTAGAGCAAGTTGCAAAAACAAAGACATAGGATCAAACTCAGTGAATTACTTTAAACTGGACTTCACTGGCTCACAAACAGACAAAGCACTCACAAATGACAAAAGTTTGTGCTGACATCAGCAAATGCAGTCGATGAAAAAGAGCAAACATTTTCCCTCCAAATCCTGGTAACCAATTTTGAGGGAAGGCACAAAAATATCATGACCCCACATAAACATTTACCTGACATTTTTTCCTGCTGCAGCATACCTGACATATCTAGCCTTTAGAGGGCCTCTGCTGCTTTAATATTGATAATGCTCTGCTGAGGGGAAACTCATTTTGCAGAGATGGAGGCAGGACTGTGCCTGTTTGGAGGAGAGTGTTTGACCTTTAAAATGAAATATGGCAGGCCTGGTAATTAAAAGAGCTTCTCCCCTCACTTAGTTTGGACTACAGAGAAATATTTCCAGAACCTGCCCTCTCACTCCTGACGAGGAGGAGAAATAGAGTGGTGAGGAGGAGTCTACCGTGTCCGGAAGAGACTTCACCATACATTTTCTGGATTCAGGTTCACTCAAACATAATTTTAAGCTTTGTTTTACTATTGACAGTTACAGCTGATTTGTATATCAATTTGCTCTCCTTAAATAGTTGTCATCTGAAGTATTCATTTCAGTCTCTGAATTGTTTTAATCAAACTTTTCCCCACCTGCTCTGAATATCAGGGCATACAAACTACCATCTGTGTCCTGAATTAGCCTAGTGTGCATGTTCACCCAGCTATATCCTGTCCCGAGCTTGTTGTCCCTGGCTAAACTAGCTGGCTAGCTCAACTACGGTAGTTTTCATTGCCAAACTTCATAAATACTGTACCTTAACTTAAAAACTAATTTGCTAGTTATAGGATCATGTAACTAAGAAATTTGCTGGAAAGAGACTTGAAAATGATTTATTGTATTGTGGAATAGCCATGACTGGTTCGAGCTACCTGTTGTGTTGTAAGACAATGGTGGGGAAGGATATCATTGTTACTTAACGTGGATCCAAGTACAGTTTTGCGATCCCCTGGCATCATTGGCGTAGGGTTAGCTGACTGAGGTACATACTGAGATACAAACGTACCTCTCCCCACTTGGCTCCATGGGATATGTAGTGATTTTGCCAACACAGCCAGATATCTACACAGTCTTGTACCCTTAAATTTTTTTACACTGACTATCTTATTTGTTGATTAAGTCTTACTTTATTAATATAATGAGCAATCCAGGAATGTCATGAGTTAATTGACACGAGAAAACTAGAGAAAATAGCAACTCTACAGAGTGCCAATGGCTATAATGAATGGCTGAATTACTTTTGGACACGAAGGGTCCGCGGAGCTCCTCCACCTCAACACTCTGTGCCAGCCTGACAGAGGGAGTTGTTTAGGGTTAACTTCTAGCTCGTCTAGAAAACAGACATCTGTCACGGAGAGGACATGGAGAGCAGACAGCTTGAGCTACAGTAAAATAAAAGTATGTGAGGAGTTGCATGAATCAGTAACACCTCTAAGTTAGACTGTACTTGCAAAATGTTCATACTTTCTCTCTGCCATTTTCTCCCAACCCTTAATTCAAGACAACTCTTACGAGTTAAGGTGAAGTAACTTTGCTGGCATGTGATGGCAGGCAAAGTTAAAGAGGAAAGGCTGTGGGATCCAGAGACAGACAGCAGTACTGTATGTTAAACATGCCACACTGTCAGATGCAATAGTCATTGTAGCCCTCTCTGCTGAGCTCTTGTTTTCAGAAGTGGGACAAAATGAGTACTGTCCAAGGTAACATATCCTTGCTTGATAAACACTTCATGGCGCTCCTCATCAATCAAAGCCATTCTACCGTGTATTCACTCATGTTATTCTTCTCTTGACAAAACAAATGGGAGTAGTGCTCTAACAAATGAATCCAGGCTGCAGAGGAAGGTGTGCTGTAAAATAATGAATCATAGGCTGCAGAGGAAGGTGTGCTGTAAAATAATGAATCATAGGCTGCAGAGGAAGGTGTGCTGTAAAATAATGAATCATACCGACGCCCACGAGACGTTACTTGTGCAATCACACTCAGACGCAGACGCACACACACACACACACACACACACACACACACACACACACACACACACACACACACACACACACACACACACACACACACACACACACACGTATGTTACACCATGGATGTCATTGGTAGAGGAATAGCATGAGTCCACTGCCTTTAACTCACGGGTGACTCATACTGTACCTTGTAGGAAAGAAAGGGTACACATGCTGTAATAGATGGTGTTATTTTTCCCTTGACCCAGGCTACTGTGTTGTGTAGTGTAAACTAGCTGTGGGTAATGGCACGTGTGGGAGGCCTTCTGAGTGGCAAATTGAGTGGAGGCTGGTTACTGATACATAAAGAGGGTTGCAGAGCGTGAATGACTTCCTGGTGCCTCGTCATGGTGTTTGTTCATCGTTATGTCTGTGTGACTCTGATCCCCTGGCATCAGTCAGCCCCCTCTCTGTTCTGCCATTCAGACCCTCTAAGTAATGGCCTGGGAGACAAAGCCTGTCTGGGTGCCATTTGTGGCCAGCTTCACTGACTGGAAGAAGAGTGAAGTGATGATACATCTCAAAGTGGGGGATATTTAAAGATCAGAGCTGGCAACACAACCCTTGGCCTGGCCTGGCCAAAGATGTGGGCAAGCCAATGTAGGGTACGTATGAAATCTACTGTGAGTTTTGTAAAGTTGTTTTGTAAATGATTATTTATGCACTGACCTGTAAGGCATCTGAACCAGTCAAGTGTTACTAACACATGTCAAAGAGAACCCTTGAGACTTCACCAGTTCACATACTTTGTAAAACATGGCATCATCTTACAACACCAATGAATTAAGAACCTTTCTTTGCCACATAACAAACGGCTATTTCTTCAGACTAGAATAGACTGAAGGATAGCAAATCAAAACACTGGTGTATGTTCACTACATTCAATGACCATATTTCCACCATCATTAGTAACTACAGGCAATACAACAGCTCAGCATTAACCCTGCCATCCCTCAGAGCTAATTCAGCCATTAATAACCCCGGAGGATTGTTTCTCTAATGGGAGGGATTTTAAGTTAATGTCACTGGACTCCTCAGCAAAGTCAAGGTAACTACCAGTTCCAATCGCTAATGGTTCTAATGCCCACTGACTTTCTATCCAGTCATTAACACATATACAAAACATTACAATTGGTGGTGTTTCTTGGATTGAAAAGCAAAGCAAATACATACTGCAGCTACCATGGTGAGAGTAAAATGTAAGACACAGGTAAGGGAGATCCTGTCCGATTATATAATATTTTTCAAAACGCAAATAGATAAGGATTATTTATTTGGATTGAAAGAGGTGCCGGTACTCAGCTCCAGTGAGCTCCTGCCCAAGTCAAGAACTGAGTATTTACCTGTTTATCATAAATCACATATGCTGGTGTTATCTACATCATTTGCACAACAGCAGGTGGCAGCTGCCAGCACAGTGTTCTGAGAGGAAGGTTTGACTCTCTTATATACCTGGAAGACAGCAAAGGTAATCCAAAGCATTCTGTTTACATCGCAGAGACGCATCTGTTTGTGTCAGGTGGATGAGACAGGTGGCTCCAGACATGTAGAGAGGGAGGTGTGTGTGTGTGGTGTGTGCGAGTGTGTCCGCAGAGGGTAGAAAGTTGTGTTACAATCATGCGATGTCATCTGGGTGGAGCAGAGCACACACAAAGAATCTGGTCCTCAGCACAGAGAGAGGTTTGATAGAGATCCCAGATTCCCAGAGCAGAGTACAGCCTAATCTCTACCAGAAGGTACTGCGCCTGGAAACAAAATAACACAGATTGCTCCTCATGGACCCTGAATATACAATATACACGTTCACATATACAGTACATGAATGGGAATGAACAAAGATCCCTCCCATTCACACACACACAGTTTTCCCTTTGACGATACACAAATCACAATCTTCGGATGTGATGGAAGCACTCATCATAATAGACAAAGGGAACCATCGTAGCTACACTTAGCATGATGGATTTTAGCTCCACATTCACTAATAGAATGGCTGAACATTGTCGTGCCATTGTAATAACATATCTGCCGCTATTGTGCCAATTTAGTTACAGATATGCATATGTTATTCTAATGCCTTTAGAGGCCTTGGATCTCTCTATTTCTTCACCTCAGTGTTCAGCCCTGTCCTCCCCCTCCTCGTCTCATATTGGCATTCCATCTCATGTACTTCAGATCTTTGCCGTTGCTCTTGTTGTCCCTGAAGATTCTGACGTAATGCTATTCACAAAGGCTCCAACAGTGCAGCCGAGGGGGAGGGAGGGGGCGGCGACAGCAGCCTTCATCTGTAAACTACTCAAAAGCCCAGTCCCTCATACTTGCAAGTGCTGAAAACATCAATGCTTCCATCTCTGGTTTGTGATAAACATCAAACATGTCCAAAAGCAAAATGTACACTGTATAAGTTCATTTATGCTTTGGTCTTCTGTAAACAACGCCCTTACGCCTGTCTCTTTCAAATGCAAACATATGATACGCGCTCGTACGCACACACGCATGCATGCATGCATGCACACGCACACACGCACAAATACACACAAAGAAAAACATGTTAGTTGATGTATTTCTATCTGGTTTACTCATCTGATGTTTTTTAAGTGTATCAACCATGTGTCATTTACAGTATCTTAATGCGATTAGAAATTCCCAACCATTTTGAATTCTGATTTGTTTCTATGAGAAATGTATAAACGCTTATACAATGGCTGGTTTGGAATTCCCGTTGTTAGAGCCTCTCCTGCCCATGATATATGAGACAACATACACATGGCCGCGTTCATAGAGGCATCGTTACCTAGCAACGCACTACGCTACTACTTTTACAACTACTAGTCTTAGCACCTGTAACTCGTCATGGATGATTTAAAGTTACTTTTGATTTGTTTTATCCACTAACGTTTAATGAATGGTGCCAACAAGAAGAGGAGGAGGAGGATTTTAAAGAAATGAAACAAGAAGAAGAGTTAGTAAATGTAGCATCAACTTTTGTTGAAAAATTGATGGTTTGGGAAATAATGTTGATTTTAATGCTGGTAACCTGTTGTATAAAAGCAATAATACACTCGAGTCCATGTGTTATGACGTTTTATCATGGTAAAATGTCATAACACATGGCCTCGAGTGTATTATTGCTTAAATAGATAATTTCCAGTAATAGTTTCCCGTAAATGTTCAGATAAATATGAGGGAATATTACCAGAATTTACAACCCTACTCCGTGAATCCTTCCCTACCTTCTACCGTTGTCCTCAGCTACCCTGTTCTTCTCTCAATGCTGGCCTGGATATTTAAATCAACCATCCAATTTACACCCCACTATCCATCCATCCTGTTCCCACTCCTAATGCCATTATAGTTTTGCAGATAATGCAGCCAGAGCTGAGGATATAGCAACGCTGGATCAGTAGAACAATCAAAAACAACCCAGGCAGGAAGGAGTCAACCTAGGATGTCTATCTTCTCCCTGTCCTCTTCCTCCCAACACCACGCAGCCTTAACACTACTCCACACACAGTCCACCCAGTAGGATCTGCCCATACAAAGAAGGCATCTGGCCAATGACTTGCATATAGAGGAGTAGAACTAGATATGTGTTTGTTTCCACACACGGTGCTGAGCAGATTGATGCTTTCCTTGCCTGGCTGGTTGGAGGTGCAATATTGATCCATGGGATAATACGGCAGCAGGATACTGTGTAGGAAAACATGAGATGGCTCCCAAGTCAATAAAACACCACATTCTCCTCAGAAGGCTATTTACTGTGTAATGGTGCTGAAAGACACCTGGTTCCACACCTCATAGAGAGGGTGATGTGTTTTATAGGCTACGCCTCAGCCCTCAATGGGTGAAATGAAAACACACTCAACTGACCCACATTGAAATGCTGAAAGTGTTTCTGGGAAAAGCCCTAATGTAATGAAAATGCTGAGCTCATCACGGGTTTGAACAACAACTAATCAAACAAACAGCAAGTACAGCTTATAAATAATCATGATGAACAAGCCTATACTGTATGAGAGCAGTCATACAACCACATTCTCTTCCATTAGTCTTGTTTTTGATATCAACAAAAGTGAGAACAGAGCAGGGATAATATTCTGTAATAATCTATACCAAACAAATAGCAACTGCTATGATGGGGCTCAGTTCAAACACAGATGGTGTATTAACAATGCTAGGACAGGTTAGATAGAGTTCAAACCCAGACTCTACATGCCACTCTCTACCCTTGACAAGTCATTAATATTAAGTCCCCATTCATTTGACATTTATATATTTTTTTCCTTCATCCATTGATATAAAGCGGTCTCCAAACCTCACATGCACTGGTCAGCCCTGGACCAATAGTTGGAGAGGTCAAAGTAGCATCAATTAACCAGTGTGGATGGAACAGAGGCCAGTTATTCCCAGAGTTGTAACCTTAACAGTACACTCTTAGAAAAAGAAGTGCTATCTAGAACCTTAAAGGGTTCTTAAAGCTGTACCCATAGAACACTTTGAAGAACCCTTTTTGGTTCCAGGTAGAACCCATTTGGGTTCCATGTAGAACCCATTCTACATGGAATGGATACCAAAAATGGTTCTTCCTTGAACCAAAGAACCTTTCTGGAACCCGTTTTTCTAGAGTGTAGCTGTGAGACCAAACATCACAGCCAGCCACAGAGCCAGCCCAGCAGTAGTAGCAGGCAGGTAGAGTTTGGTACTTAGACCTCCCATTAGTCAGGCAGGCAGTCAGTCAGTCAGTCAGGCAGTCAGTCAGTGTGAGGAAGTGTGAGCTGGGCACTGCCCTCAAACTGCCGCCCCAGCCTCACCCCACTGACCCTCATTCCCAGACTCGCACAGGTGCCCGCTTGCATTGCTGTGCAATTGAACCCTGGTCTGACTAATTTGGGCCACAGGAGCCAAACCCATAAATCACCTTCCCCCGCTCTGTCTGTCACTAAAAAACCCTTCCCCCGCCAGCTGGGAAGCACAGCTTGGCTCGCAGGTTAGCAAGACGGGAGAAGAAAACAATAACTCCAGCAGGTATTACCTCGTTATAGACTTAATAGGCTGGCAGGATTCAGAGGGAGGGCAGCAAACACTGATTGTTTTATTAATAGCGAATTGATTGTAGTTCATAAAAAAGGATTTACAACAGAGAGAGCATGGCTTTGATTGATTCAGGTATTAAAAAGTAAGTTCAGTATCCTCAACACAAAAACAATATGCCTATTGTTTGTTATCCAGACCTTGGTAAAGTATCTGTTAAACATCTGTACATTTGGCACATGGTCTTCAGTCTATAGGTGTGAGGTGGGAGCCACAAATAAACAATATAGTGCTAACATAGATAGGAAGTCTAATGTAAGTATAGAGAATACAGACCCTAGCCTGATCAATTCTAACATCAGTCACATCTTATCAGTAGATTGCGCCTATGATTCCCACATAAGGCTCCAATCATGGCTCATGCTCGACTAAGTATGATTCATATGTGCACACTCGTACCTACAGTCCCCTTTGACACTCGTACCTACAGTCCCCTTTGACACTCGTACCTACAGTCCCCTTTGACACTCGTACCTACAGTCCCCTTTGACACTCGTACCTACACTCCCCTTTGACACTCGTACCTACACTCCCCTTTGACACCCGTACCTACACTCCCCTTTGACACTCGTACCTACAGTCCCCTTTGACACTCGTACCTACAGTCCCCTTTGACACTCGTACCTACAGTCCCCTTTGACACTCGTACCTACAGTCCCCTTTGACACTCGTACCTACAGTCCCCTTTGACACTCGTACCTACAGTCCCCGTTGACACTCGTACCTACACTCCCAGTTGACACTCGTACCTACACTCCCCGTTGACACTCGTACCTACACTCCCCGTTGACACTCGTACCTACACTCCCCGTTGACACTCGTACCTACACTCCTCGTTGACACTCGTACCTACACTCCCCGTTGACACTCGTACCTACAGTCCCCGTTGACACTCGTACCTACAGTCCCCGTTGACACTCGTACCTACACTCCCCGTTGACACTCGTACCTACAGTCCCCGTTGACACTCGTACCTACACTCCCCTTTGACACTCGTACCTACACTCCCCTTTGACACTCGTACCTACACTCCCCTTTGACACTCGTACCTACACTCCCCTTTGACACTCGTACCTACAGTCCCCGTTGACACTCGTACCTACAGTCCCCTTTGACACTCGTACCTACACTCCCCTTTGACACTCGTACCTACAGTCCCCTTTGACACTCGTACCTACAGTCCCCTTTGACACTCGTACCTACACTCCCCTTTGACACTCGTACCTACAGTCCCCTTTGACACTCGTACCTACAGTCCCCTTTGACACTCGTACCTACACTCCCATTTGACACCCCTTCGACACATCTGAAATCAGGCTACTGATGGGACTTTTGATAAATGCAGAAAAAAAATCGACAATCAAAATAAACGTTCTACCACAGTGACCATGATATTTTTTGGAATACTATTTGATTCTGACTTTGGACATATAAAGTTTGTATGTGAAAACTATTTCTAAGAGAGAGAGAGAGAAACATTCATCTTTTCCGAACTCACTTCACTCGCCCATAAGAGGGAGGCTTGTGTTACCTGTGCTGGCACATGTACAGATCAAATATACCTCAGGAACCGCAACCTGGACTCATACATGCTGCTATGAGATCCTGTGGTATAATGGCTAAAAACAACATGCTTAATTCATTCAAACAGATGGCAGTGCATGGCATGAAACCAGCAATCCAAGCACTTTTTGTTAAGCAGACTGAATGTGTGTCATTCAGACAACTGCGATGACAGCAGGGGAGAGATGGGGCTACAGCTTGCCTGGTTCAGATCGGAACAGACACCTCAATAACATCATTGATTTAGTAACACTTTATTTTAAGGGTCCGTAATAAACCATTCATAAGGCATTTATAAAGTATGTGTTCACCATTTATTAATCATTACTTCCACATTTATAAACAATTTACTAATCATTAGTCAAGTATTTTTGCAGCCCCTAAAGTGAGCGCTGTTTATGCTTTATTAATACTTTATGTATTGAGTGACCAGTGTAATTTCTCACAAAAAGCTGGGCATGCTATTGGTAGATATTCCAACAGTACCTGGTAAAAGAATAAGCACACAACATAGGATGTTTAAGGAAATATATATACATTTGTGAAGTACCTTACTAACTTTTACAAATGCAGGAGTAATGAATAATACATGGTGAGCAAACTGTTGGTAAATGCCTTATAAATGGTTTATAACGGACCCTTAAAATAAAGTGTTACCATTGATTTTCAGTGAGCAACAAACTGATTGGATTGGTATCTGAATCTTCAAATCAAATGGTTAAACGAGACAGGTTGTTAGCAGTGAACTGAGATAGTTACACAGCAACATGTTGAAGGGCTTGAACACAAAGAGCTGAGGTGGAAGTGCCCAGATCAGGACACAACCTTAGGGTAATGGGGCTGGGCTAGATAATAACACTGGTAACTGTTCCTTTCTATTGCTCTGCACAAGGCAAGGTCTGGGGAAACTATTAAAACTGAAATTACATTTTAGCACTGCAGCCCTCGGGAACATTACAATGAAATTCTGCAAATTTCCAACACTCACCTGAGGCAAAGACCATAATGAATTTTTATTATTCTGTGCAGGCAATCAGTACAGAATTGAGTGAGGACTGTGAGCATTTAAAGCCGCAATGGATCATTTCCATTACTGCATTCAGAAAGAGGGAAAAGGACAGTGGGGGTCCATTTGGAATCATCTCCGTTATCACACAAGGGGACGAATACACTAAGCTCAGCAAAGTTCAAGTCAACCAGGAGTACCAAGATATCCCAAATCCCCAAACTCTTTATCTAAATCCTCTCATATATCAGGTGTACATCTGCATTGCAGATCAGTAGTGTACTCCATCAGTCACTGTGCATGTGCCACTTTGAAGACTTCCTCTCTAGCTCTAATCACGTTGAGTAGAGGAAATCCCCAGCCTTGGCATGAGCACACCTTACGCCGGTCCCTGCCACAGAGGCCCAGTCTGGACCCTTTCATCTACTGAGAGTGTGAGATGTGTTTAATCCGGATCCGGCTACCCTTGATTCTAACTGACGCTAGGATCAATCAGATTACACTGAAGCATATGCTGGAACAAAGGAGAGGAACGCCAAGGCATCTTGTCATACTATTCACTTTACAAGTACGAGTTATGGGATACAATTCTGACTGTACTGCTAAGAATAATGTAAACTGCTGCTTAAGTATAGGTTACAGACTTCCATCAATTTAAAGTGATGGTACTGTACTCAAGGACTGACCCCCCTCACCCCTCTCTCTTTCTGTTGTGATTAACCAGGCATGGTCTAATTGTCTCAGTTGAAGATCCAACAGACTGATCTAACCATAGAGATCCTATTCAAACGCTATTATGATTCTAATTCCTAATTCTATGGTTCTAACCATGAACTTGTTGTTGAGTCATGCTCAGAATGATTAAAATGCCCACCAATGGCACTCAGTCAGTTTGTGATCAAAAACAATATATTAATGCAGTGGATGATATGACAGGAGTGAGAGAACAGGGTCTGACAGCCAGACAGAAACGTTTGCATCTGTAAGACGCGGATAATAAAGTGGAGATAAAAAGCTTTGTTTGACTACGTGGAATAAGAAACCCATAGAATATGCATGAGGTTGTTGGGCTCACTGCTCAAAACCATTCTTATGAAAAGATTGAGGGCTTAGAGACGACAGAAAAAGATAGATGAGAGAGAGAGAGATCATGAGGACATACAGTATTGTACAGACACAAACATGGGGCTCCTGTCTGGTGCAGAAAAGCAGAGAGGTGACATCCAGTCCAGACATTGCAGCAGTGCAGAGTACAGAGCTGCTGATGAGAAGTGAAACAGCACAACCAGATGGCTGAAAAACAGCTTAGCAGCTTGTTCAACCACAGAGCTGTAGTTGCTCCCAAACCCTAACACAACGATGGCATATCAATATTTGGCACATCTGAATTATATTCCTGTACTATCCAGTATATCTAACTGTGGCTTAAAATGTTTTGGATTAAAGCGTTGATTAATGCTGATCAATTATTTCCTCAGTAGTATGTCCTACATCCTACCAATAGATATCACTGTTGAGCACTCCATCACTACAGTTTTCCACTTTGATAACAGGGGGATTCACATGAAACTTGACACACGAGAGCATGATCTTATTGTGCTTTTTACAAGGTCACCTATCATAGTCCTCCTCAACACCGGATGTTAACGAGCCTTTTAACTCCGTTTACCGCATGTAATTCCTCAGCACTCCTGGATTTACAGGACATCATAGAAATCAATTGCCAAGTCAGACGTTTGCTCTCTATAACCTGGACGGGACCTGCACATTTCATAGCGAATTGATACCAATAAAAAAGCCAGAAAATGTGGTTGAGCGAGGCAATACTGGGGTATATTAATGTACTCCCTGTTTAGTGTAGTTCACCGCATTGTTGTGTTGGTCTGAGAGAGGAGGACTGAGAGAGGAAGACAGAGAGAGGAGGACTGAGAGAGGAGGACTGAGAGAGGAGGACTGAGAGAGGAAGACTGAGAGAGGAGGACTGAGAGAGGAGGACTGAGAGAGGAAGACTGAGAGAGGAGGACAGAGAAAGGAAGACAGAGAGAGGAAGACAGAGAGGAGGACTGAGAGAGGAGGACAGAGAGGAGGACAGAGAGGAGGACAGAGAGGAGGACTGAGAGAGGAGGACAGAGAGGAAGACAGAGAGGAGGACTGAGAGAGGAGGACAGAGAGGAGGACAGAGATGAGGACTGAGAGAGCCCATTTGGATCTGCTTAGTTTTATCAGTGCATCAGGGTGTAATGGCAATTTAATGGAACAGGCTTGAAAGCATTTGCCTTGAGAGGCTGACGGTGAGGTTCATCACTCAGTACACCCAGCCACAGAGCCTAGTGATGTCCAGTGAGGACACACAAAGAGTGTCAACAAAATAGAAGTAGCAATGTGTTCACTCAGATCAATTCAGTTAAGAGATAGTTGAGTTATTTCACCTGATCCAGAGAGCAAATTGAAGATGACAAGGGAACTTTATAGGTTGAAGATTGGTCATGTGATTGGTCATGCCATCCATAACAGTCCCCTGGCTGTCTCTCGGTGCTCGTCTGCTAGACACACAGGCATGTTTACCATCAGGTTAACCATACAGCCAGAGCCATCGAACAGATGCTCCATGTCTCCTATCAGACCTGCATATATGCTCACCGCTAAACAACACAGCATCCATCATGTCTGCTGTGGCGAGCCACTCCTCCTAGCCCGCCTGCTGAGAGTGACTGGGGGAAAAGTAAATACTACGTACACACACTGACAAAAGGCCATTTCCCATGATCCATCAGACTTAGACAACTTCTTTAGATGGGATGCAGGAAAACATGGAGTATCCAGACTAATGCTAATATCAGCTTTAAGGAGAGCCTGGCAGCAAGATCAAGTCTCATGGGTAATTGTCTGAGATGTATATCTAGTGGTAAGCCCCTCCTTCACTCTCAGGCTCTAACTGGCTTGTTGGGACGCTTTTTCTTCTTTTCACCGTTGCCAAGGTGACACAGACACACTACCATGACCAGATGACCAGACTGGACACCTGCAGTTGGACAACTCCTAGTGAAAAGAACTCTCCATTGAATGCAGATTGTGTTGACAAATACCATCTAATATAGAAAAAAAAGATTGAGCCCAGCTAAACAGTGATTCACTTTTTAAGGTATTGGGGGCAGTATTTTCATTTTCGGATGAAAAGCGTGCCCAGAGTAAACTGCCTAATACTCGAGCCCAGAGTCAAATATTTGCATATTATTAGTAGCTTTGGATAGAAAACACTCTGAAGTTTCTAAAACTGTTGGAATGATGTCTGTGAGTATAACAGATCTCATATGGCAGGCAAAAATCTGAGAAAAATCCAACCAAGAAGTGGGAAATCTGATGCTTGTAGTCTTTTCAAGTCATTGCCTATCTAACACACAGTGACTTAGGGTTCATTTTGCACTTCCTAAGGCTTCCACTAGATGTCAACAGTCTTTAGAACCTTGTTTCAGGCTTTTGCAGTGAACAGAGAGCGAACAAGAAGCCCGGGAAGTTGGTGACTCAGAAAATGACGAGTTCACTGGCGCGCATTCACGTGATGAGGTAGCTGTGTTCCATAACATTTTTCAAGAAATTGGAATCGTCCGGTTGGAATATTATTGAAGTTTTATGTTAAAAAGGCCCTAAAGATTGATGCTATACAACGTTTGACATGTTTCTACGAACGTAAATATAACTTTTTTCACTTTTCGTTGTGAAATTTTCGGCACGCTTCCTACATTTGGAGTAGCTTACTGAACACGCAAACAACAAGGAGGTATTTGGACATAAATTATGGACTTTATCGAACAAAACAACATTTATTGTGGACCTGGGATGCCTGAGAGTGCATTCTGATGAAGATCATCAAAGGTACGTGAATATTTGTAATGCTATTTATGATTTTAGATGGCTCCAAAATGGCAGGTATCTGTATTGCTGGTTTGGTTTTCTGAGTGCTGTACTCAGATTATTGCAAAGTGTGCTTTCCCCGTGAAGCTTTTTTGAAATCTGTCACAGCGGTTGCATTAAGGAGATGTTTATCTATAATTCTTTGAATAACAGTTTAATATTTTATCAACGTTTATGATGAGTATTTTTGTAAATTGTTGTGCTCATTCACCGGGAGTTTGAGGCAAAATATTTTCTGAACATCACGCGCCAATGTAAAATGGGGTTTTTGGATATAAATATGATCTTTATCGAACAAAACATACATGTATTGTGTAACATTGAGTCCTAGGAGTGTCATCTGATGAAGATCGTCAAAGGTTAGTGCTTCATTTTAGCTGTATTTCTGGTTTTTGTGACGCCTCTCCTGCTTGGAAAATGGCTGTGTGGTTTTTCTTGTTGACGCTCTGTCCTAACATAGTCTAACTTTATGCTTTCGCCGTAAAGCCTTTTTGAAATCGGACGTGGTTGGATTAAGGACAAGTGTATCTTTAAAATGATGTAAAATAGTTGTATGTTTGAGAAATTTGAATTATGAGATTTTGTTGTTTTGAATTTGCCGCCCTGATATTTCACTGGCTGTGTCCCGACGCTAGCGTCCCACGTAGCCCATAGAAGTTAAACATGTTGAATAGGCATGTGTAGTAATTCCCTGTCTCCTCCGCCAGATCATCAATCAGACAGGATTGTCCTTTCCACAATAAGTGCATAATAGGTTTAGCAGATCAACACTGCACAAAGACTCTGGATGTACAGTCTTATCCTATCTTGACAGGCTATTTACAGCAGTCCATTCAGGCTGCATGGTGATGGGGCTCAAGCCTTCATCCCTGTCAAGAATTCCCAGCCAGCCAATATGGGTAGTTATTGAGTGTGGAGCTTGTTCATTTCCTAAACAGGCCATTACTGGCAAGAACATGGTGGCACATATCTAATGTAGTAATGTAATTCTGTCCCAGACAGATTACATTTTCCCTTCAAGCACTGCAGGGCCTGTCAGACTCCATCTACTGTCAGTCTGCTGTCAGAACCACTCTTCTCACAGTCCCCACGGACAGACAATAACAACAGCCCCATCTGCATCTCTGGGAAGAATGACTGTTCCTCTTTTGGACAGCAGAGGAAACGTTGGGTGCATCTCAATTGTCTACAGTGGCTTCCTCTGTCCATCTCCTTTCCTTGCTTTGCACTGATTAGAATGAGCAGGGCAGGTGAAGCAAATTCCCAACAGACACCTACCAGGTTGCTTTCACCTATCCTGTGTTATAAGATTAGTTCAGATGAAGGAGAGGAGACGAGGGGAGGAGGCCACTTTAGACAATGAAGATGTCCCCCCTGTCTCTATGAACGTACAGCCCAATAACCCTTCCTGACCAGAGTCTACCCATACCACTACCCTGGACTACAGCCCCTCAACCAGATGGACAATTAGTGTCACAGTGGATAGCAAATTGGGCCAACGGACCTATCAGTCTCCTCCATTGGCCTTAACAATGTGTAATCAGGCCCAGACTGATGGTGTACTTACTGTCAAACACCAGAGAGGAAAGGCAACCCTCCACAGCCTGAAATGAATGATCTTAATCAACAGTTATGATGAAGCAGTTTGTTCATACGAGCTAGGAAGACACACGGGCTACAAACACAGACAGATTGAGTTGGTTGCCAGTATGCATCATGGGAGCGGTTACGGCCTGGCTTACAGTAACGACCCCATCAGTATAGTAAGAGGGTGAAGACATCATCGCTGCCAAAAAGCATTTTCCTCACAGAGCTGTGCTGCTTCTACTTTCTCTCACTTCTCCCTCCCTGGTCTCTGCTTCATTACAGCTGCATGGAAAGTGCATCTAAGGGCTCAGTACAGGTACAGGTAACTGCCAAAATAAAGGAAACATCAACATGTTGGTGTTTCCTTTATTTTGGCAGTTACCTGTACCTGTACTGAGCCCTTAGATGCACTCTTAATAGGGTGTTGGGCCACCACGAGCCAGAACAGTTTAAATGCACCTTGACATAGATTCTACAAGTGTCTGGAACTCTATTGGAGGGATGTGACACCATTCATTAATGAGAAATTCAATAATTTGGTGTTTTGTTGATGGTGGTGGAAACCGCTGCCTCAGACACTGCTCTAGAATCTTCCATAAGTGTTACATTGGGTTGAGATCTGGTGACTGAGACGGCCATAGCATATGGTTTACATCATTTTCATGCTCAAACTATTCAGTGACCACTGTGCCCTGTGGATGGGTGCATTGTTATCTTATGTGGGCATAGCCATGGTAGCCAAAATAATGGCCTGCTCAGCATATTTATACATGACCCTAAGTATGATGGGATGTTAATTGCCTAATTAACTCAGGAACCACACCTGTGTGGAAGCACCTGCTTTCAAAATACTTTGTAACCCTCAATTGCTCAAATGTTTCCATTATTTTGGCAGTTACCTGTACAGAACACTTCCAGAGGTTGCCGTACACAGTTGAATACTTTTTACCCATAGAGACTGAGAAGGGGAAGAGTTCACTGGATGAACAGACAGAGGACTAAGGAGAGTGGGACAGAACAGTGGCATTGTTGAGACACCCAGCCACTAAAACAGACGTAGCCACAAGCTGCAAAACTGAAGCCCCTGACAGGAGTCCTGCAATACACCCTCCAAAATAACATCTCAGCACAGCATGAGACGGGAGAGAAAAGGGCCAACAGGCAGCCTGCCAATCCCAAAGGATGCCCAGAAGCTAGCTGTCCTGAATCTCTCTGTGTCTCGGTCTCTCTCTCTATCATCCGACCTCCAACCCTTTATTTTTCTCTATTTCAGTCATCCACCTTGTCCCAGAGTATTGAGGGCTGCCATGCGGTCCGCAGCCTGCCGGTACAGTCAGCCTGTGTTCACTGAGGCTTGGCAGGTAAGCCGGGAGGAGAAGAAGGATGTCTTAGACAACGCCCTCTCCTCCCTTCCCCACGGTCTGATTGGCCCTGCCGGCAGAGACAGATCTGTCCAGGTAATCACAGCAGACTTTTCCCTCCTCTGCACCAACCATGGTTCCATCTAGACTGGGCTCATTCTAATGGGTCAGGGAACACAGACTGAGAGCAGACTGCTCTGAGCTACACAGCTGGGCTCTCAGTCTAATCTGTTTACAGAAAATCATATGCAAAAGAATATTCTAGCTATATTGACTTTCATGTCTTGTAGTAAGTTCAGAATGTTTTTCAGTTAGTCAGTACCTACTGTAATTCAAAGAGTGTACATTCTCTATTGCTATTTCACAACATACCAACCTGAGCCATTAATAATTGAAGAAACAAAAGATATTCATGAGCTGAGCCTGGCATTCAGGCTGAAATTGATGGGTGCCCCACGTCAGGGAAAATGGATGGCTTGATGTTCTCGTAACATTTAGGAAGGGCCAGCCTATACCTGACGCACCAGTCCCGCCCTCAGTTTAAGGGGTTATGGAACGGAAATGTCAAGTCTGGACGGCGGTCGGCCAAGAAAACACACCAGAGAAATAACACCAGGATTGATCTTCAGGAACCAATACAAAATGTACTTAAACATAACAGAGACAGATAGCTGCAAACAAGGGCAATGCTTGGAAAATTGTCCTAAATTGAGGATAGATTGATGGCACTATTGTTCCAGGGAAAGCAATGCTGTAAGATATGAGAGATAGGATGAGGAATCACAGAGAAACAGACTTGAATGTATCTATCTTGTTGTGGACAAATGAATCAGGCCATCATGGTGTATTACAGAATATGAATTTGGTTATTCGACAGCTTTTAATACAACTGAGATACTCAATGTTCTCTGAGAATATGTGTTCCCATGGCTAAAAACTGTGATCAGTATTCTCTTATTAGACTAACCTCAATCAAAGCGCTGAGGCACTGAGTCAGAGCTGTAGAAACTTTAGACACCGCAAACTAACATGGCACAGGCATTACTTTAAACGTTTCTGTTCAACTTCTTCTTCCCTAAACATTATTTTCCAGACTCATCCGGAATTCTCCTTTTCAATTAACAGGAAGGTCAGGCTTTTCAGATGGAAGCGAAGGAAACACAGCCCTGGTTTTTAATGAGAAGCCACACTCAGGAGCATGACTTTCTAGCCGTCTGTCTGGTTACACTTACTATGGTCATATGGAGCACAGGACTGAGAGATGGACAGAATGTAGCCTGGGGTGCCGAAAGAGAAGAGGGAGAAATGGAGAGAAATAGAGAGAAAGAGACAGAGAGGGACATAGAAAAGCAAACACATACAATGAGATGCCCTATTGACATCAAACAGAATGAGGCACAGTAAATAAGGTACAGCTAGCTATTCAACATGAATAGCACAGAGCATACAGGAAACAAAGTGCAGAGTGGCAGGCAGCAATGACAT
The DNA here is from genome assembly GCF_901001165.1 of Salmo trutta. Lineage (NCBI taxonomy): Eukaryota > Metazoa > Chordata > Actinopteri > Salmoniformes > Salmonidae > Salmo > Salmo trutta. Next base: position 21,216,810 of record NC_042988.1, on the reverse strand, counting down.
GATGGTATCACTCTACTCTATATCAATGGCTTCCTAAGAGATTTCAGCCAACTCTGGAAAGTGGCACATGGTATAGAATCATCCCCCCTCCCCAGCACTATGCTCATAATAGATCAACATCAGTGACTCATCCTGGCAAGATAGCAGCACTCCTCCCCAGTCTGGACTGTGTGTGCATCCTCAGCATACTGTCTACAGAGGTCCTCTCTAACCGCTGCAGCATGTCTATGGTTGAGGTGCCACTGCAACATGGACCATGCATACACAACCCTGGAGATGGTGAAGGTTATTTCCTGAAGTCAATCACCATCTCTCCCCTTTAAAATCAATGGCTCAGCTGTAAGCATGGCTGAGACGTTCAAATTCCTGGGGTCCATCATCGCCCACAACCTCAAGTGGGAGGACAACATCACAGCAATCGCCAAGAAGGCACACCAGAGGATGGTTCAGGTCAATCATGACCAAAACCTCCCGCCACCTGGTTCACGATGATCTTCTCATTCATGGACGATGGACCCTGCACTATCATCCTAGAACTGCACATTGGTCTTTGCACTCTCTACACATCCTCATATGCACCAAACTCATAGATATTTCCCACCGCACATCATCCAGTACATTTAAAAACATTTAAAAAGGTAAACATCTCTACATACATAATTTAAAATGTAGCTTAGTGAAGCTTGTAGTTCTTAGCTTACATAAGATTGTACATACCGCATGTTGATGTGTAAACTCTGATTCTACAGGTTGTCTGTATATCTTGTGCATTGTATACTCCGTGCTCTTACATTTTATTTATTTCACCTTTATTTAACCAGCTAGGCCAGTTGAGAACAAGTTCTCATTTACAACTGCGACTTGGCCAAGATAAAGCAAAGCAGTGACACAAACAACAACACAGAGTTACACATGGAATAAACAAACGTTACAGTCAATAATACAGTAGAAAAGTCTGTGTGTGCAAATAGCGTGAGGAGGTAAGGCAATAAATAGGCCATAGTAGCGAAGTAATTACAATTTAGCAAATTAACACTGGAGTGATATATGTGCAGATGATGATGTGCAAGTAGAAATACTGGAAATACTGGTGTGCAAAAGAGCAAAAAAGTAAATTAAACAATATGGAGATGAGGTAGGTAGCTGGATGGGCCATTTACAGATTGAGGCGGAGCTAGTTTGTCTGTATATCTTGTATATATACAGTTGAATTCGGAAGTTTACATACACTTAGGTTGGAGTCATTAAAACTCATTTGTCAACCACTCCACAAATTGATTGTTAACCTGTTGGGGCTAGGGGGCAGTATTTTCATGGCCGGATAAAAAACGTACCCGATTTAAACTGGTTACTACTCTTACCCAGAAACGAGAATATGCATATAATTAGTATATTTGGATAGAAAACACTCTAAAGTTTCTAAAACTGTTTGAATGGTGTCTGTGAGTATAACAGAACTCATATGGCAGGCCAAAACCTGAGAAGATTCCATGCAGGAAGTGCCCTGTTTGACAATTTGTTGTCCTTCTAGGGCATCTCTATCAAAAATACAGCATCTCTGCTGTAACGTGACATTTTCTAAGGCTTCCATTGGCTCTAAGAAGGCGCCAGAAAGTGGAATGAGAGCTCTGCAGTCTCTGGGCGAAAAACAGCAGAAGTGTTTGTGAGTGGTCAGGCAGGGAACACTGACACTGGAGCGCGCGTGCACGAGAGGACTCCATTTCTTTCTTTCTCTCTTTGAACGAATACAACGTCGCCAGGTTGGAATATTATCGCTATTTTACGAGAAAAATTGCATAAAAATTGATTTTAAACAGCGTTTGACATGCTTCGAAGTACGGTAATGGAATATTTTGAATTTGTCACGATATGCGCCCACGCGTCACCCTTCGGATACTGACCTCAACGCACGAACAAAACGGAGCTATTTCAATATAACTATGGATTATTTCGAACAAAAACAACATTTGTTGTTGAAGTAGAAGTCCTGGGAGTGCATTCTGACGAAGAACAGCAAAGGTAATCCAATTTTTCTAATAGTAAATCTGAGTTTGGTGAGGGCCAAACTTGGTGGGTGTCAAATTAGCTAGCTGTGATGGCCGGGCTATCTACTCAGAATATTGCAAAATGTGCTTTCGCCGAAAAGCTATTTTAAAATCTGACACCGCGATTGCATAAAGGAGTTCTGTATCTATAATTCTTAAAATAATTGTTAGGTATTTTGTGAACGTTAATCGTGAGTAATTTAGTAAATTCACAAGTTTGCAGTGGGTATGCTAGTTCTGAACATCACATGCTAATGTAAAAATCTGGTTTTTGATATAAATATGAACTTGATTGAACAAAACATGCATGTATTGTATAACAATGTCCTAGGAGTGTCATCTGATGAAGATCAAAGGTTAGCTGTGGTTTTGGTTTTTGTCACATATATGCATGCTTTGAAAATGGCTGTGTGATTATTTTTGGCAGGGTACTCTCCTGCCATAATCTAATGTTTTGCTTTCATTGTAAAGCCTTTTTGAAATTGCAACTGCACATGGGGACAAAGATCGTACTTTTCGGAAAAATGTCCTCTGGTCTGATGAAACAAAAATAGAACTGTTTGCGCATAATGATCATCGTTATGTTTGAAAGCATGAAGGGGTGGCAGCATCATGTTGTGGGGGTGCTTTGCTGCAGGAAGGACTGGTGCACTTCACAAAATAGATGGCATCATGAGGAAGTAAAATTAGGTTGATATATTGAAGCAACATCTCAAGACATCAGTCAGGAAGTTATAGCTTGGTCGCAAATGGGTCTTCCAAATGGACAATGCCCCCAAGCATACTTCCAAAGTTGTGGCAAAATGGCTTAAGGACAACAAAGTCAAGGTATTGGAGTGGCCATCACAAAGCCCTGACCTCAATCCTATAGAACATTTGTGGGCAGAACTGAAAAAGGTGTGTGCGTGCGAGGAGGCCTACAAACCTGACTCAGTTACACCAGCACCACCAGTTACACCAGAGGAATGGGCCAAAATTCACCCAACTTATTGTGGGAAGCTTGTGGAAGAAACGTTTGACCCAACGCTACCAAATACTAATTGAGTGTACGTAAACGTTTGACCCACTGGGAATGTGATGAAAGAAATAAAAGCTGAAATAAATCTCTACTATTATTCTGACTTCACATTCTTCAAATAAAGTGGTGATTCTAACTGACCTAAGACAGGGAATTTTTACAGGGATTAAATGTCAGGAATTGACATTTAAACTGAGTTTAAATGTATTTGGCTAAGGTGTATGTAAACTTCCCACTTCAACTGTATATTGTATACTCTGTGCTCTTACATTGAGGCAGAGCTAGTTTGTCTGCCTGTTTATTGTACAGCACCATTTCACCAAGTTAAATTCCTGTACATGTAAATGTGTTTGGAAAATAAAGGTGAATACTAATGTTTCTCAACATAGCTTGGATATGACAGAGATTTGGTCGACCCCAACACAATGCGGATGGTTACCCGATCAAGAGAATGGAATTAGACTGTAAAGGGCACAAAGTTCAATAATTAACTGGCCAATGAGACTTGAGGAAGTGTGGCCCCGAGTCGGAGTTTGTGGACAACATGTGTCCCAGGAGGTCATTGGAGCGGAATGAAATATTCAGCAAACATCCCCCTGGTAACAACAGACAGCACACTTCCTGTTTTACCAACACTGACAACCCAGCAGGGAGCCCAACAACCAAGCACTGCCAAGCAGGCCGCCTCTCAACCAAGCACTGCAGCCGCCAGCCATTTCATTGTGCACGTATCAGCAGCTACTGTATAACACAATACAGTCAAGGGCAATGGAACGACAAAAGGAAAAATAAATTAGTCGGCTTTAGCTCGAGGCATCTGATGAGTTTATGGAAATTAAAAGTTTTATGTAAATCACAGCCGCGCACAACCACAAGGCGGGCGGAGGAACGCAATACTGCATTTAAATGAGCAGGAAATAATAAACATGTAACAACCCAGTAGCCTGTACCACCTTGTTGACACAAGGTCAAATAGTGTTTTAGAAAAGACATGACGGAGGTTTAGGAACCTCTCACAGTAATATCGCTGATAGGCCATATCAGTTATAACTTATGCCTTTCTCTATTTCAGCAACACAACTTTAAAAGGTTGAGTACAAAGGAAGGAGTGACAGAGTGGCTGGTACGACAATCACTGGCTGGAGAAGGGCTACTGTAGTATGGTTGTGTGTAGCACCGTTCCTCATGTAACACACTGACATCCTATGGTGAATAAGGGTAACTTCAACAGTACCATCTGAAACAGTAGTCATCATTGTATTACACAAATGCTGAAAATAGGAAGTGCTTTATTGTTCAGTTTCAATAAAATGGGAAACATTTCTGTCACTTCCCTTAAAAAAGAAAGAGGATGATGATGGTTTGCAAGACATCTCCATATGCATTTATTCATTCAGCAGATGTTCCACTTCCAGAGCAATCTTAATGTCACAAATTATAGATACAGATTAAAAAATGTACATGTATATCTTAATAATATATTCCAGTGCTTTAAATCCAAGTACTAGAAGGTGCTCACAGGTAGGAACTCCACTGTTCCACCACATGGCATTAAGGATAGGCTATCCTTGTTCCATACAGTTCATAACAGTTCTCTCATCCCCTTGGGTAAGGTTAAGTCCTCATTGGCAGGTGTTGGTACGGCACTGGTTTTTCTTTAAGGCAACAGGGCAGAAGTCAACAGTATCAGAAGTCAGTTAGATCCTAAATGGGATCTCCATGTTGCAAAACTCAAACTCCTTCACCTCCTATTGGCTGGATGCTACCGTGATACGGTGGAGCTGGACTGTGATTGGCTAGAGGTGGTGGTGGCGGCACTCAGCTGGGAAAAGCCGCTGTGACTGGACTCCAGACTGGTCATAGAGCCCCTGGACAGACAGACAGACAGGCAGTAGATTAAAAATCCATCGAACACCTTTTCTTAGTGTACTGTTTCCCTAAGAATATTTATAAAAACCCTTATAAATTACCACAAATACATTTCCCCCACACAACTACACACTGCCTAAAAAAACAAGCTAGCCTAAAACATTTACTCACTAACATGCAGCAGCCCTACACACTAAGCATCACTATAATAATACACTGCGTTATACAGTATAGTATAGTGAATGGTGACTGACCTGAAGTCTTTGGAGCCCAGCACCTCGGTGTAGAACATGACCTTACACTTGTGGGAGGAGACCTGCAGGGAGGCCAGCACGTCGTCCACCCGGGGCAGGCTGGAGGTAGAGCAGGCCGGGGAGCAGTGGAACCGCCATTGGAGGATGTAGAACCCGGGCCACCGCGTCACATGGGAGCCCTGGGGAGAGGAGGAGGGGACAGGTGAGGTGGAGGGTCAGAGGCAGCGTTTCCATTCAAATGCCGGCTATAGCGAATAGCACATTCAATATCTAAATGACAGACTTTATGTAATAGAAACCCATTAGAATTCCCTCACATGTAGGAAAATACAGTGGGCAGAAGGCGTGCCCACTGCCGATTGACACCACATGGAAGTGACTGTAATGATTATTGAGCTACGCAAGGAGGAAGGAAGGATAGCCTACCAACTGAACGTCAGCTCCTTGCATTTCTCCCTCTGTCCCTCTGGCTACTCGACCAGGCATGAGGCTAGAAGAGGGAGGCTAAATGACTTCATCTAAATTCTCCTCCTTGGTGGACTTGTATGACATCTCTGTAAATTGTCTTTTAGATTCTAGCAAAACGTAATAAAATACTTGAATATTTATCCTCTGTATTCACACAGCTTTGTCTGTTAGACTCACTGGCACAGGAAACTTTGTTGATAAAATGTTGCAAGTTTGCTAGTGAGAGTGTGAACTAAAGACAGACAGCCAGAGTAGACAGATGATGGGATTCAAAGACAACTTGAGCCAACTTCCATGCATTGCAATGTTTTTATTTGTCAGCTTTCGTGTGTGTGTGTGTGTGTGTGTGTGTGTGTGTGTGTGTGTGTGTGTGTGTGTGTGTGTGTGTGTGTGTGTGTGTGTGTGTGTGTATGTATGTATGTATGTATGTATGTATGTATGTATGTATGTATATATATGTATATATATATGTATATATATATATATATATATATATATATATATATATATATATAGACACACACACTGCTCAAAAAAATAAAGGGAACACTTAAACAACATCCTAGATCTGAATGAAAGAAATAATCTTATTAAATACTTTTTTCTTTACATAGCTGAATGTGCTGACAACAAAATAACACAAAAATAATCAATGGAAATCCAATTTATCAACCCATGGAGGTCTGGATATGGAGTCACACTCAAAATTAAAGTGGAAAACCACACTACAGGCTGATCCAACTTTGATGTAATGTCCTTAAAACAAGTCAAAATGAGGCTCAGCAGTGTGTGTGGCCTCCACGTGCCTGTATGACCTCCCTACAACGCCTGGGCATGCTCCTGATGAGGTGGCGGATGGTCTCCTGAGGGATCTCCTCCCAGACCTGGACTAAAGCATCCGCCAACTCCTGGACAGTCTGTGGTGCAACGTGGCGTTGGTGGATGGAGCGAGACATGATGTCCCAGATGTGCTCAATTGGATTCAGGTCTGGGGAACGGGCGGGCCAGTGCATAGCATCAATGCCTTCCTCTTGCAGAAACTGCCGACACACTCCAGCCACATGAGGTCTAGCATTGTCTTGCATTAGGAGGAACCCAGGGCCAACCGCACCAGCATATGGTCTCACAAGGGGTCTGAGGATCTCATCTCGGTACCTAATGGCAGTCAGGCTACCTCTGGCGAGCACATGGAGGGCTGTGCGGCCCCCCAAAGAAATGCCACCCCACACCATGACTGACCCACCACCAAACCGGTCATGCTGGAGGATGTTGCAGGCAGCAGAACGTTCTCCACGGCGTCTCCAGACTCTGTCACGTCTGTCACGTGCTCAGTGTGAACCTGCTTTCATCTGTGAAGAGCACAGGGCGCCAGTGGCGAATTTGCCAATCTTGGTGTTCTCTGGCAAATGCCAAACGTCCTGCACGGTGTTGGGCTGTAAGCACAACCCCCACCTGTGGACGTCAGGCCCTCATACCACCCTCATGGAGTCTGTTTCTGACCGTTTGAGCAGACACGTGCACATTTGTGGCCTGCTGGAGGTCATTTTGCAGGGCTCTGGCAGTGCTTCTCCTGCTCCTCCTTGCACAAAGGCGGAGGTAGCGGTCCTGCTGCTGGGTTGTTGCCCTCCTCCACGTCTCCTGATGTACTGGCCTGTCTCTTGGTAGCGCCTCCGTGCTCTGGACACTATGCTGACAGACACAGCAAACCTTCTTGCCACAGCTCGCATTGATGTGCCATCCTGGATGAGCTGTACTACCTGAGCCACTTGTGTGGGTTGTAGACTCCATCTCATGCTACCACTAGAGTGAAAGCACCGCCAGCATTCAAAAGTGACCAAAACATCAGCCAGGAAGCATAGGAACTGAGAAGTGGTCTGTGGTCCCCACCTGCAGAACCACTCCTTTATTGGGGGTGTCTTGCTAATTGCCTATAATTTCCACCTGTTGTCTATTCCATTTACACAACAGCATGTGAAATGTATTGTCAATCAGTGTTGCTTCCTAAGTGGACAGTTTGATTTCACAGAAGTGTGATTGACTTGGAGTTACATTGTGTTGTTTAAGTGTTCCCTTTATTTTTTTGAGCAGTGTATATAAACAAAATGTAAAAAACATCGAAAGCCAGCAATTACCAGCTAACAGAAACACTGGTCAGAGATACTGCCTAGGGATGAAGAGGCCAGATATGAGCACAGCACAGAACTCCCATTGACATCAGTGGATGTTTCAGTTACACTCACGTCTTAGGATTCAGCCCTGAGGTTAGTGGTTAGTTTCCGTAGTGTAGTGGTTATCACGTTCGCCTCACACGCGAAAAGTCCCCGGTTCGAAACTGGGCAGAAACATGTTTTTTGGGGGCTCCCGATTGGCACAGCGGTCTAAGGCACTGCATCTCAGTGCTAGAGGCATCACTACAGACCCTGGTTCGTTTCCAGGCTGTATCACAACCGGCCGTGATTGGGAGTACCACAGGGTGGCGTACAATTGGCCCAGCGTCGTCTGGGTTTGGCCGGGGCAGGCCGTCATTGTAAAATAAGAATTTGTTCTTAACTGACTTACCTAGTTAAGTAAAAGGTTAAAAAAATGTATACAAATAAAAAGCAGTACATGTTATCACGAACACATATATTCGGAAACGTTCAGAAACACAGCCAATTGAACACACCCACTTACACAAATCAAAATGAGGTACTACCAATCATCAGACCCACCTGTACCAGCTGTGGATGTGACGGTGCCTGTTTCAGTCTCTTACCTGAACACTCTCTCCCTCCTTGCAGGTAAGTGCTGTCTCCACCATACTGTAGTCTTGCCCCAGAATCCAGGATCTGTCAATCAGCTGCATGTTGTTGGTGGCTGGCGACACGATGCTGCCGTGGGCCCCCTGGACGTCCCTCTTGGGGGGCTGGGGGGCCCTCCTGGAGTGGTAGATGTTGAAGATGACGTCCCCTTTACACACGTCAAAGTCCCAGGTGATCACAGAAGAGGGCTCAGAGATTTCAATCAGCAGCTGGAACAGGATTGGTAGTGAGTGAACACAGTAGGACAAAAGTACAGACAAAAGATCATTAAATCACTGTAATAGGTTTTTACAGCTTTTTGCTGGTGTGTTGTATTTCTCCACTAGGGGGAGCAACTCAACCCACTGTTTAAGCACAGTCAACTGAGAAGCTGGAAAACACATACTGTAGTTACTGTTTAGATCAGGTTACCTCATGTGGGGCCCCCTTGAAGACACTGGCAGTCTTGTAGATGGTGTCTGTCCACAGCCGCAGCTCCTCACTTTCCAGCGTCTCTGCTGTTCTGTACAGAGATTTGGGGACCATACCTCCTTCAGGGATCTCACACTGGATATGACATGACAGACGACACAAGAAACAGACACAATCAGCCCCAAGTTCTATCAGCACACACAGCTAGGAAAATGGTAACTATATTATGTACTAGCAGCATTAGCCATTATGAATTCATATGCATGTAGAAGGGTACTGTATACAACAGCCAGATGAGACTCTGGTCTGCCAGACAGACAGACTCACCAGGCAGTCTCCTCCCAGGAAGTCAGGGATGACCTCTCTATCGATGTAGTCCACCAGACCTCCAGGCCCCTGGTAGTCATTCGCAGCATACACCAGGAACTTCTTCCTGGTGTTCTCGTCAATGAATGGACTGACCTGAGAACAGAGCACAAACACTCAGGGTCAAAGGACGTCTCATATGTTTGCTCTGCACATGCAATTGAATACAACTGAATATGATCAAGTTGGAGAGAAAGAGAGAGAGCACTGTACAATGTAATGTACACCACAATGTGTGATGTTAAAACTCTCACCAGGGTCCAGAGCACAGGGAAGACCCGTGGAGCCCTCAGAATGAGCAGACATCCCAGGGTCTCTGGGTAGTTAGCCTCCACCACCTCTATGATCCTCAGCAGGGCTTTAACCCCCGGACGCCACAGGTGACGCATGTTTAACCCCTCCAGGTCCACCAGGCACGTCCAGCAGCTGACAGATAGAGACAGGAGGGTTATTGGACATACTGTATTCAGGGATGAGAGACATAAGAGGAGTGAGTATGAAATGGTAGCTACCTGATGGGTCGGCCAAAGACTCTGGTGTTCTCTTCACAGCGCCTCAGACCTTCCTCGTTGATGGACAGGACCTGTGGGAGAGTGAAGAGGTGAGAGGAAGGGAGAGCATTTGCATATAGTATGCGTTTATGTATTTATGTGTGTGTTTATACCCAGCATCTGGATGTGTGTGTGTGTGTGTGTGTGTGTGTCATACTCACTTGTCTCAGAAGGGACTCCTCGCCCAAGGCGCGTACTAAACCCTTGGTATCCATTTGACCGAGTCGCAGAATATACAGAGGGCGTCCATCTATAGACAGACATGGACACAAACACATGACCTCACTGTTAAAGCTACAAGAGGATCAGTAATGATCATGACGCAATGGACAGTATTCAGTTAAATCAATAGAGAATTAGATTGTGTTGACCATAATCACATCTACAGTATATCATCCATTTATAACTCACATTAAAGTCATTTATGTAAATATAGGCGTTTTACTACCAGTTGTATTTGCTTTTAGGTGGGGGTTATTGTTATTATGGTTACTATGGGCCACTTCCTGGTCTGAGGTCGTAGATGTCCGATTGGCTATCAGCTAAGTGGAGATAATGGGTAATTTCCTCTGCCCAGATGTTTCTGACACATGCCGGATCTTACAATGCCTGGACAGGTATTTTACGTCTCTGCTAACCACATCATATGCTATAGCAATCTGTCAGTTGATGACACAGCAGGAAAACGCGACCAACAGCTACCCGTCTGACTCATGCCCACAGACTGGGAGATTTCCCTTGACACATAATAGGCAGGTTTCCATTGACCCAGGTTTATACAAATATAAAAACCTTGTGGCAGTGTAATGGAAACGGCAGCTGTAGGAGAAACGTTCTAAAGATCAACAACATTGTATCTGTTTGACAGGGGTGGATTTTTATTTTGTCCAACATTCTTTATTGCGACAAAACGGTGCTTTCGAATAAATAATGATTGCCCAATCATTTTGACGGTACACGGGTCACGTGACGTGATCATGTAACTATAAAGCTCCACTCAACACTTCATTCTAAATGCCTACTGCTTGCTAAATCAAAATGTTCAACTATACAAATAATGTTCTTTGCAGGACAAGTATTGTCCTGAATTTCAAGAATGCCTGAATTGCTTTGCCTTGCTTTTCTGGTTGTTTCACCATCCAACTACTTCTGAGCTAGAGGAGTGCAAGTTTCACCATGGCACGGTCCGTGGCATACATCGGCACATGAGAAATATTAGTCATTTCTTGCATTCTATCCATGCTGACATTTGCAAGCTACCTGAGACATGAAACGGATCGGTGGGAGTGGGTGGGAGTGGGCATACAGGCGTATTAATGCACAATTTGCCAAAATGGATAATGAAAACACTTCAATCAATTAAATGTGTTTTTTCAAAAAAACTTTTATTTTTAGGTGTGATGTCATTACGTCCAGCTGTTTTTATCAACACAAAACAGTTCAACAGAAATGCACCATAGCAGGCAATTGTTGCCTGCTAGGGACACATTCACTAGAAACCAAACGGAAGAAAACACTGTGAAACTGTGGTGGTGCAGTACTTCCTGAATTTGTGCAATAAGAACTCATTTCCCATTTTAAAATATATTTTCATCTTCTGTCTGTGCCCATTGAACACAACCCTGCCGTTAAAACCCTATCCTGCTCCGAGAGGTACCTACCTCTGTCGTGGTGGTGCCAGCCCCCGGTGTAGTAGTCGTGTAGCAGCTGAGGTCTCTCCCAGGAGTCCAGCAGGAAGTCCACCTGGTGCTGCTTCCTCCAGGTGAGCGACTGACACAGGATCTCCCTGGCCTTCTCCAGGTTAAAGTCCCGGGCCCGCAGGAAACGCAGCACGTGCTGGTCTTTAGGGATCTAGGGGAGGGAGAGGAGATTGTGTTTATTCAGATGTTGTGGTGTGTGTGAGTCGGATGTGACTTTTACTTACATCTATGTTCTTTGGATTCAAGTTTTGCTCTTGTTTGCAGTTATTTGAGTCAGAGTTTGAGTGTTTGGTGTGTTCATACACGTCTCACCTTTCCCTTGTGGGTCTCCTGCAGCCACTGGCGTAGTCTTATAAGACAGCTCTCCTGCAGCGGCGTCAGGTCTCCTAGGTAACGCCTGATGTAGTCTGCATCCAACTTGTCTGCAACCGAAACACAGTCAATTCACACACATACCCCAATGCATACCCACAGTCTACCAGCCCAATGCAGCCCAAGGCAAGGCCAGAATGTTTGCTTTCAGAGCCAGTGGAATGGGATTGGGACTTCAGCCGTGACAGATCCTTCAGATTGTGTGTGTTTATTATTGTGTTGATTCTGACTCGGAACACTGACCATCTGGGGAGCCAGCCGGTAGATCTGTGGGGCTGGCAGAGGGGGTCTCTTTGGCAGTGGGCACAGGGATGGCATTGGCAGGGGCACTGGTGAGTGGCAGCTGGAGCCTGGCAGTGGGTGGGGGGGCCTGAGGGGGGCTCCAGCGGGGGACGTGGGTCACCCCCTCATCCTCCAACTCCTTCAGGTAATACTCTATGATCTCTTTGCCCTGGAGGACAGAGCACGTGACTGCATAAGGACAGTACAGGTAGCTAGTGTAATGAGCAAACACTGTGGGCAAATACTGCAGGTTTGTTTAGACACGCGCCTGTCCGCAGACGAGCAAACACCATTGTGTGACAAAGCTGAGCAGGATATTTGGCCCAACGGGCAAATGTGAGAAGATCCTGGTTAACACACAGTTTACACAGACCTGCCAGACTGGATCACAGAAGGCCTGGAAATAGACTGCGCAAGCATGCTCATGTAACACTGGGTCTATATGGGGGAGCAGCATGCTGGATGATGATGGTATATCCTATAGCCTCATCCATCCCCCACACGGACATGTATACTGTACTGACACATGAACACACCTTTTTAATACTGTTGGCATACTGCTTCATGGCTAGCTTCTCGGCCGCGTTCTCAAAGCCAAAGAAGGACTTGATGTCCAGACTGGCTGTCTGCTCGAAACACGTCCACTCCTCATTCTCTGGGTGAACCTGTGGAGGAAGCACAACTCATCACATAACAGACGCCAAATGGATGAACCCTTTACACTGGTGGGAATTGGCCTGTATGGATAGGGCTAAATTGAAATGTTTCTTACAGAAGAAACATGAAAAGCATATAAGCATGGTAGCAATTGAAAGGGAACAGTTTGGAGAATATGGGAAAATTGTTAGGCCACAAACATTACACTGATGATTTTACATGTACTATATTTTTCGGCGCATTTGTTGATCTGAAAATACTCTGGATACATTCAGTAACATGATGAGACTATTCCTGGAAAATGTGGGTAGGTGCAACATAAGAGAAAAGAAATGACAAGGGTTTGAGTGAGAGGACTGGTGTCTCCAAGCAGCTACACATCTCTCCAAAGTGTGCAGTTCCTACGTAACTTCCATGCACTTAAGAAACAAATAACAGTGCTAAGGTGCTTTATTTTGGCTCTCTTGTAGTTGTTATGTAAGGAACACAGCCCTGCATTCCTACCATCACAATTACTGTTGTTGCTTACACAATCCAAAAATGTCCCATTATAAATCGCAATCTGGGTCAGGAGGGCATTGATTGAAAGCTTGCTCTATTGCCACCATGACAAGCTAAGTTATTAAATAGGATTTTACAGTGTTAGGCTTTCACAGGGTAATTCAAAGAAACAGATCGTAATGTTGGTGCGCACAGAAAGGAGTCACGCATGCATTCAAGTACACGTTCCACTGAGATTTTTCTTCACAACAGACAAACATATGCTCATTTTGTTCAGAACAACCCAGGGCATGATGTAGAGGTCGACCGATTAATTGGAATGGCCGATTAATTAGGGCCGATTTCAAGTTTTCATAACAATCTGTATTTTTGGACACCGATTTGCAGATTTTTTTACACCTTTATTTAACTAGGCAAGTCAGTTAAGAACACATTCTTATTTTCAATGACGGCCTAGGAACGGTGGGTTAACTGCCTTGTTCAGGGGCAGAACGACAGATTTTGACCTTGTCAGCTCGGGGATTCAATCTTGCAACCTTACGGTTAACTAGTCCAACGCTCTAACCACCTGCTTTACATTGCACTCCACGAGGAGCCTGCCTGTTACGCGAATGAAGTAAGAAGCCAAGGTAAGTTGCTAGATAGCATTAAACTTATCTTATAAAAAACAATCAATCAATCATAATCACTAGTTAACTACACATGGTTGATGATATTACTAGTTTATCTAGCCTGTCCTGCGTTGCATATAATCGATGCGGTGCGCATTCGCGAAAAAGGACTGTCTTTGCTCCGACATGTACCTAACCATAAACATCAATGTCTTTCTTAAAATCAATACACAAGTATATATTTTTTAAACCTGCATATTTAGTTAATATTGCCTGCTAACATGAATTTCTTTTAACTAGGGAAAATGTGTCACCTCTTGCAACAGAGTCAGGGTATATGCAGTGTGAAGACTATTTCTTCCTAACAAAGACTGCCAACTTCGCCAAACGGGGGATGATTTAACAAAAGCGCATTTGCGAAAAAAGCACAATCGTTGCACGACTGTACCTAACCATAAACATCAATGCCTTTCTTAAAATCAATACACAGAAGTATATATTTTTAAACCTGCATATTTAGCTAAAAGAAATCCAGGTTAGCAGGCAATATTAACCAGGTGAAATTGTGTCAGTCGTTCATTGCACACAGAGTCAGGGTATATGCAACAGTTTGGGCCGCCTGGCTCGTTGCGAACTAATTTGCCAGAATTTTACGTAATTATGACATAACATTGAAGGTTGTGCAATGTAACAGGAATATTTAGACTTAGGGATGCCACCCGTTAGATAAAATACAGAATGGTTCCGTATTTCACTGAAAGAAAAAAACTTTTGTTTTCGAGATGATAGTTTCCGGATTCGACCATATTAATGACCTAAGGCTTGTATTTCTGTGTGTTTATTATATTATAATTAAGTCTATAATTTGATAGACCAGTCTGACTGAGTGGGGGTAGGCACCAGCAGGCTCGTAAGCATTCATTCAAACAGCACTTTTGTGCGTTTTGCCAGCAGCTCTTCGCAATGCTACAAGCATTGCGCTGTTTATGACTTCAAGCCTATCAACTCCCAAGATTTGGCTGGTGTAACCGATGTGAAATGGCTAGCTAGTTAGCGGGGTGCACACTAATAGCGTTTCAAACATCACTCGCTCTGAGACTTGGTGTAGTTGTTCCCCTTGCTCTGCATGGGTAACGCTGCTTTGAGGGTGGCTGTTGTCGATGTGTTCCTGGTTTGAGCCCAGGTAGGAGCGAGGAGAGGGACGGAAGCTATACTGTTACACTGGCAATACTAAAGTGCCTATAAGAACATCCAATAATCAAAGGTATATGAAATACAAATCTTATAGAGAGAAATAGTCCTATAATTCCTATAATCACTAAAACCTAAAACTTCTTACCTGGGAATATTGAAGACTCATGTTAAAAGGAACCACCAGCTTTCATATGTTCTCATGTTCTGAGCAAGGCACTTAAACGTTAGCTTTCTTACATGGCACATATTGCACTTTTACTTTCTCCAACACTTTGTTTTTGCATTATTTAAACCAAATTGAACATGTTTCATTATTTATTTGAGGCTAAATTGATTTTATTGATGTATTATATTAAGTTAAAATAAGTGTTCATTCAGTATTGTTGTAATTGTCATTATTACAAATAAAAAAAAAAAGTACCAAAAAATATATATATATATATATATATATAAAAAAATATAAAAAAATAAAAAACGGCCGATTAATCAGTGTCGGCGTTTTCGGGTCCTCCAATAATCGGTATCGGCGTTGAAAAATCATAGTCGGTCAACCTCTAGTATGATGCCATGTCATCTTGTAACTGTACATCAAACAGTGATCATAAGCACTGACACTGTATATGACATGAGTTTTATGATATGGAAATGTGATGTGCAGATATGGACTCACGGGTGTTTGGCTTGTATGACATCAAAGCGGTATTTATTACCATCTTCAACGTCTCATCCTTAAAAATACATCGAGTCGTCTTCATTTACAGCATGTTCCTCACTCAGACAACTAAAAATGTGCACAAGTTGTCCAATTAGAAGGAGGGATGGGGGCAACTTCCTGTCGAGTGCTGTGCTCAAGTTCAAAACCCATACTGAGCTGTGAAGTTCAGAGCCTGAGCTCTGATGTCATTAATAGGTGCTTATCAGTCCCCAAATCTGACTTTTTCAACCCATATATGGGTACGAGTGTAAAGGGCCACAAATCCTGTTGCAGTGATAGAGAGAGAGTATGGCTGCGTTTACACAGGCAGCTCAATTCTAATATATTATAATCACTAATAGCCTTCACACATTTAAGAAAATAAAGAGCGTCAAACACACACGACTTCTATATGTTGCTAGTCTTTTGACCAATCAGATCAGCTCTGAAAAAGATCTCATGTGCAAAGATCTGATGGGATTGGTCAAAAGACCAATGAGTGTAAAAAAGATCAGAATTAGGCTGCCTGTGTAAAACGCAGCCCATGTAACCGATTATTATAGTTGTGGGACACACCGTGTAGTTGCAGATCTCATGGACGATGACTCTGTTGGAGAAGGTCTCGTTGACGACCTCGATGTGCAGCGCCCTCTCCCTGCGGTCCAGAGTGTTCTTATGGATGAAGTACAGGTAGTCCACACCAGCCATCTAGACACACACAGTAGACCACGGTCAATCAACTCTGGACAACACTAACACAACCTCAACACAACGTCCCTACCAGGATACTCAGGTCTGAGGGGAAATAATCACTAATAGCCTTCACATAAGAAAATAAGAGAATCAAACAGACACTATTATACATTGCTAGCTTGAGTAGCTTCACTGCTCAAGGGAAAAGTTAAAGGTGAAAGGTTAAAAGGTAAGATACCCTTTTGAACAGCCGGGGGGCGTCTGCCTCCACCTTACACCGCCTCTCAATGAACACAGTGGCACCATCATCACTGTGCTCCTCCTTCACCACCTCACTGTCCACAAAGATGGGGATCAGGGGGCAGTTTGGAAACCTCCGGACATAGGCCTAATGGGAGAGAGGGAAGGAGGAAGAAAATATGCAATATTACTCACATGATGAAAAGAAAACGCAATCCATGACATACAGTGAAAGTATTTTCTGGGTTATAATTACTTTGATCAAAAAAAGGCCACTGTTACTGTTTTTGTTTCCATGGCGAAGCAGAGGTGGGGAGCGTTGCGCATCAAGCTAAAATAAATTGCATTACATGCTGCTGTTCTATCACGCCTGCAATGACGACCGACAGAAAAACAGTCTGCGTTGTTTGCAGAAACGTCTTCGTTGTTGTAATATTGCAAACAGACGTGGCAGTTTCACCATTAAGGATCCCAGCTTTAAGTGCTGATAATCCAACAGTCATCTGGCTCTTTAAAGTATGCTTTCTCTTT
The DNA here is from genome assembly GCF_901001165.1 of Salmo trutta. Lineage (NCBI taxonomy): Eukaryota > Metazoa > Chordata > Actinopteri > Salmoniformes > Salmonidae > Salmo > Salmo trutta. The sequence goes on along the minus strand of NC_042988.1, from coordinate 21,199,552 downwards.
GATTTCATGGCTTATATGACGATCAGGCCAAGACAGACCTACCAGGCTTCCTCTGTCAAGATTGGCCCCCGGTCTGAGTGATATCTTTATAAAGCTGCTAAGGCCCCTGGAGGACTCCCTCTGGACAAAGGTCACCAGATAAGTTAGTAGGTCATGTGACAACCACAGAGTCCAACCAGAGTCAATGTCAAGAGCTGAGATAGTTATGTCACCCCCCCACACCTGACCAATACAAAGAGCACCCATGTTGATGACACATGATGGTTCTCAACTGAACTCTACCCTTAACTCAATGAGTCCCACTGTAACGCTGGCACGTTTTGGACTTCTATCCCCTTTAAAACATGTGTTTCAGCTACAGACTACTGGGTTGTACCATTGGATTTGACCATTAGTCTGTGGTACCAACCATTAGTCTGTATGATTAATGGGGGCTGTATTAATGGCTGTAGAGCTGGTTTGAGCTAAACTATATATGAAAATCTGAGACTCTCACAAACACAGAACCTGCCGACTCTGCACAAGAGTAGTTAGAAGGTAAAGGGTTCTTCTACATAGCAGATCCCAGTACATTTATTTTAATTAATTAGGCAAGTCAGTTAAGAACAAATTCTTATTTACAGTAACGGCCTACACCGACCAAACCCGGACAACACTGGGCCAATTGTGCGCCGCCGTATGGGACTCCCAATCACGGCCGGATGTGATACAGCCTGGAATCGAACCAGGGTCTGTAGTGACGCCTCCAGCACTGAGATGCAGTGCCTTAGACCGCTGCGCCACCCGGGAGCCCAGGGCCTACATAGTGTCTATGAAATAATAATAAGCTCACAGTGTTGCTGTCCAACTCCAAACTCCACACAGTTGTCAGTGACTTGTTGGATATTCATTTCAGTGCGCAAACAATTTCTGTACATACAGCATTCGTATAAATTCATTTGATGAGGTTTTTGTTTTGGCGGACCTTATTGTCCCCAACGATGAAATCGGGGAGGGGACTTTGGATCGGTCTCTGTCCGTCCAGCCGTCTGTCCGTACGTTAGTCACACACGATCTCCACAGCAATGGCCCGACGTTGACGAAACTTGGGTGAATGACTTGATTTTATTTTATTTGGATCTCTTTTAGTCCCCATTTGGACTAATCTTCCAAGAGTCCTTAAATATTAAAATACTATTTATATATACGAACACATTTTCACATATAACACACTATTACAAACATACATAATATACTAACGTAATAAACCCAATAAATAATCAATCTAAAAAATATGGATTCTTCATCTACTGTGATCCCACAACATTTCTGTGTATTATATTTAAATTGTTTTAAAATAATGTTTACATTTATATATTGAAAGGTTTCTGGTTTGCTCAGTTAATTTATTCCATTTTTTTATTGCTCTAAATCGAAATGTTATTTTGCCTATTTCTCTTTTCTGTCTGGATAACGCATAGATGGTGGACAATCTATTCCTAGTATTTACGGAATGTCTGTCTCTTGCCAACTGATTACCGTTGTGAATTGTACTTGGCCGTTTTAAATGATGTATATTATGAAATAAAATAAGCATGTTTTTTTCAATTATCTTGTCGATTGATGACCAACCAAGAACATTGCGTATGACTGCAACAGAAAAACCATATCTCCACCGTAAAACAATCCTTGCTGCTTTGTTCTGTGCAATCTGCAGCCTCCTAACTTCACTTGATGATGCATTTCCCCAGACCACAGAACAGTAGTTCACTTGACTCTCAATTAAAGCTTGTGTTATTTGCTTAAGAATTTTTCCTGGTAAATATTTAGCTATCCTTCTGATTATACATGCTGTTTTAATATTTATTTTTTTACATAGATTAGTTATTTGAGATGACCATGATAAGCAGTTGTCTAGCTGCACTCCTAATAGTTTGGTTTCTGCCACTTCTTCAATTTGTACTCCTCCCATACTTAATTGTATCCCATGCTGTTTTGGCCTTTTCCTAGTGGAACAGACCAACATAACTTTGGTTTTCTTGGTGTTTAAAACAAGTTTATTCTGGCAAACCCACTCCCTAATATTCTCCAAATCTCCTTGTAAAGCTTGCTGTACCGGTTGAACCGATTGTCCTGCTGCATAAATTGTAGTATCATCTGCAAATATAGTAGCTTGAGTTTCAGCTAGGGCATAGGAAAGGTCGTTGGTATATATTAAATAAAGAAGTGGCCCAAGGCAGCTGCCCTGCGGTATTCCACAGTTTAAAGCATGAGGGGAAGAAAATGAACCATTGATATAGGTGGACTGTTTCCTGTCAGTTAGATATGACTGTACCCAATTCAATGCTACCTCCTTAAAACCATAGTGCATTAATTTTGTCAAAAGTATCTCATGATCCACTAAATTAAATGCTGCACTGAAATCTAAAAATAGTACCCCCACAAACTTGCCATTATCCATAGCATTGAGCCACTGGTCAGTCATGTCAACCAATGCAATGGTAGTGGAATGATTTTTGCGATAAGCATGCTGATTGGCTGTAATCAGATCATTATTTTCCATGTACTCCCATATTTGTCTACTCACAATACCCTCCAATATCTTACTGAGTGTAGGGAGTAGACTAATTGGTCGACTATTGGCAGGAGTAGCGGGTTCTTTGCAGTCTTTTGGAATAGGACAAAGTTTAGCATGCTTCCATACATTTGCAAACATCCCCTTTTCCAGTGACCAATTAAATATGTATCTCAGTGGAACTGCAATCTGGGGAGCAGCACAGCGAAGCAAAAAATTGTCCATAAGATCATAACCTGTAGATTTCCCATCAGGTAATGACTTCAAAAGGTTTAACACCTCCTCCACTGACACCGTTTGCAGACTAAAAGAGCAGATCTTGTTGCTCATAATATGATCATCAATCCATTGGATAATAGCTTGTTTGGAAGAATGTATGTTTACATTGTTGCTCAGTAAATTAATTTTCTTTGTGAAAAAATCTGCAAAGTGATTGGCAATATCAACTGGTTTTGTTATTATTCTCCCGTCAACCTCCACACTAGATGATGATGAGATAGATGTACCAAGTAAACCCTTAACTGTATTCCATACCTTTTTAGAATCATTTTTACAGTCAATAAAAGCATTGTTGAAAAATAACTTTTTTTCCCTTCGATTCAATTTAACTGCATAATTACGCAGTGTTCTATAATTCTGTTCATCAATTTCTGATTTTGATTTGGCTGCTAAGACTTTTAACATATTTCTTTGAGAAAAAGCCTCACCCAGTTCATCATCAATCCATGGAGATGATGCAACATTTACAATGCATCTTTCGTGGGGGACAACATGTTTACTGTTGCTTTGTTATTGACATTTGTCAATAAAACTCATGAATGCAACTGTTTACTTAAAATTGTTTAGTGTTCTACTTGTATCCCTGGTTGTCCTGAAAAGAAAATGGTAAAATACTTGACTGTGAGGTTAAATATAAGGGCTGGACATGCAGATAAATGAAAGTCAGATAAACGAAAAGCTGATTTTTTCTGGAATCTGATAGGGTGAAACCCCAAATTAGCACAATGGTGCAGAGTACACAGAGGTCAATCTGCTTACACACATAAAAACACCCACCCTTTTCAGAGTCACTGTCTAGGTTTCCATCCAATTGGCGACAGATTTTCATGCAATTATTAGAATAGAACATTTCCCACCAGTGGCGTTTCCACCAAACAGACTTGTTGATAAAGATCAGTGTGTGATCACGTAGTGCACACAACATGTATTGTTTTGCTTAAGTTTTAATGTACCAAATAAAAATCTAAAGTTCAATGGGTTTCCATCGCATTTTCTACTCTGGCTATAGTTTTGTAACAAAAACTGTTGTATTAAATAGCAAATGTGCCTACTCTGGTCTTTGCACATGTAATCTCGGGAACAGCTCACAGTTACAGCGAAGGTAGTCTACATGATGACATTATTATGGATAAGACCGAGAATATTTGTATTTGTCAAATGGCAGTCAAGCACTGATCACGTCAGCAGAATAAAACCCTCAATATTTATTGGAGAGAAGTATCAATCTCCTCACAGTGCACTTTCACCACCCTGTGAAGTTCATCATAACTTATTTCATTTGTAGCCTAATAAAGTGCATGGTTTCCCGAGTCGTAGTGGGAGGACCAAATACCATAATATGGCTCCAATATGATGCTTATTTTATAAATATTTACGTATAAAAAGGAATTTCCTACTCCATTTCTCACATAATTAATTTTACAGATACAAAAAGATCCCAACGAACAAATGACCTGGAGGCATTTATAAAATTGGACCGGTACTTCCTGTTTCCATCACAACATGGTTAATGACAGTGCAAGTCTTTATGGATCAAACAAAGCTGGTGTGCAGTCTGATCGATAGAATGACGAGGCACGAAGACATCATCCGTGAATATTGATTGAATAACATGACAGAAGGATATACAGTTGACTACAGTTACACAACCAAGACATGTAACAACTATCTTTCAATGCTTGGGAACATAAGATACGGAGTCCATTTCCTTCTTCCCCATTACCAAGCCAAAACACTACACTAATATATAGGCTTCAGTGCATAAACCAAGAAGCCTACAGTTAGATAGTTGGGTGCATTGTCCATCGTCTCTAACAGTGCCTGCATTCAGAAAACCAAACTGCCTCAGACGTTCTGAGCCTACATGCATATTCTAAATATTTAGGCCTAAATCTTGCTTCAGGATAGATAAAACATACCCATTATTTTGTGTCTGGATTGTGTGTCATTAGTCAATAATACTGGCTTCTTGTTAAGGCTAGGGCTGATTTCAAGGTTTTACTGGTAACCTACAATGCATTGCATGGACCTGCTCCTACCCATTTGGTCCTGTTGTACATACCTAGACATACGCTACATTCACAAGACACAGGCCTCCTTATTGTTCATAGAAGTTCTAAGCAAACAGCCGGAGGCAGGGCGTTCTCCTATAGCGCTCCATTTTTATGGAACGGTCTACAGATCCATGTGAGAGACGCAGACTCGGTTTCAACCTTTAAGTCTTTACTGAACACTCATCTCTTCAGTAGGTCCTTATGATTGAGCGTACTCTGGCCCAGGGGTGAGAAGGTGAACGGCAAGGCACTGGAGTGACAAACCACCCTTGCTGTCTCTGCCTGGTTGGCCCCCCTCTCTCCAATGGGATTCTCTGCTTCTATTGCGGGGGCTGAGTCACTGGCTTGCTCGTCGCTCTCTCCCATGCCGTCCCTTGAAAGGGTGCATTGTGCCAGGCTTTTTTCCACTCTACCCTACTTAAGTGGGTTCAGTTACTAATCCGGTTTTGCGCCCCCTCAGGCTCGGGCGGTGGGGGAGATCTTTGTGGGCTATACTCTGCCTTGTCTCAGGGTAGTAAGTTAGTGGTCTGTTGATATACCTTTGGTGGTGTGGGGGTTGTGCTTTGGCAAAGTGGGTGGGGTTATATCCTGCCTGGTTGGACCTGTCCGGGAGTAACTTTGGAAGTGGCCAGTGTCCCCTGACCCCCCCTGTCTCAGTCTCCAGTATCTATGCTGCAATAGTCTATATGCCCAGAAGCTAGGGTCAGTCTGTCCTATCTGGTGTACTGTGTGATCTTAGCTATGATCCCTCTAAAGCCACCCCTCCCCAAAATCAGAGATGGTATCAACAGCAAGCTGAAATTAGCCATTTACGATTCCTCACATGGAAGTTTGTCATTCTTGCTAACAAATCTGGCCATCCAGAATCACAACAACACGCTGACTTCTGCCCCATGGAAGCGCGCACAACGTTTTTGTGACATTGTCAGCTAACCCATCTACGGAACCCTGACCTGTTCACCAGACGTGCTAACATGTCGTGCTGCTGATCCAGTTTCTGCTGCGGCTATGGAACCCTGACCTTTTCGCTGGTCATGCTACCTTGAACCGGACCTGCTGTTTCCACCCTCTCTCTCCAGCACCGGCCACCCCTCAGAGCCTGGTTCCTCTCTAGGTTTCTTCCTAGGTTCCAGCCTTTCCTGGGAGTATTTCCTAGCCACCGTGCTACATCTGCATTGCTTGATCTTTGGGGTTTTATTCTTATTCATTCTTTTACACTTGTGTGTAAAAGGTAGTTGTTGTGAAATTGTTAGATTACTTGTTAGATATTATTGCCTGGTTGGAACTAGAAGCACAAGCATTTCGCTACACTCGCATTAACATCTACTAACCATGTGAAGGTGACCAATAAAATTTTATTTGATTTTGATTTGAATATGAAAAACAAGTCTGTTTACATAAACGTTCCCGAGAACGGAGGAATGTTGTCGGCAGTGATAAGCGGTAAACCAACATGCCAGGTTTGGTGTGATGATGGTGTCAGGACAGAAGTGATACTGTAATGGCTGTCAGTGAGCCAAACCAAGGATCAGTCACTGGGACGGTCAGTCAGAGGACAGAGGAAGCCTCTAGTCTGGCATGGCCCTCTATCTAGTGTGAACTGCTGTCATTAGAACAGCCTTTTTACAGCCAGGCAGCCCCGCAACCTTAAAATAAACTGACCATCTTTGAAGTGGCTTTGAATCACGCTGACAGTGTGTGAATGGAAGTATAACAAAACATTACCAGACATTTAACAGATGTTGCCGAGACTAGAACTGAGATAAGAACTCCTGGGGGTCAAAGGTGGTGTTTTTTGGTGAAGCAGAGCCACGGCTGCAGTTAGAGAAAGAACAGAGCACCTGACTTCCACTGTAATCAGGTTGCGTAACACAGGACACTTACAAAATAAACAATTTCAGTGTTTTTAACGAGCTAAGCTTTTGTTCAGTAATGACCTTTTCCAGCACTGACCTTCTTATTATACAATGTAACTTGCTTCTGGCTTAATAGATAACCCCAAAGAACAGGAAGTGGCACAGCGTCTCAAACAGAGCAGAAACAAGGTAAACAGATGCCGAGCCAAGACAGAGCCAAGAGCTTAAATTCAAGAGTTTCGAAAATAAAAGGGGATATAAATCATAAGATATAGTGATTGCATTTGAATGGATTTTGGGCCAAGCTATTCACCGTAAAACACTGAGGCTGTGCACTGAACAGACGTGGGGGTTGATATGATATAAACAACCCTTCATACAGCGTGTTCTGTCTGAGTGAAACTGTACTAAGCCACAACTTCCCCCGGATGGAGTAGTCCTATCAGCCCTAACAGGGCAGACCAGCTGTGGCGGTAGGCCAGGCAGCAGACGGGACCAAGCACAGCGAGGGGAGGCCTAATGACACCCAGGGCCTAGTTCAGAGAGCAGCCAGTCAGCCGCAGCTAAGCAGGAAGTCACAGTGGGAGCAGCAGACACAGACAGTACTGTACAACTAGACCCAGGGGAGAGACGAGAGAAGATAGAAATGAGAGAAGAAATGATATGGGAGGAGGAGCGACGACTGGAGTACTGCTTGTTCTGTGTCACAAGCCAGAATGCACCCCATATCAGAATGAGAAGACTAGTACATCCAAAATAGATAACCTTCCCAGGCAGCCACACCAATGCTCTTAAACATAAAACCCATAGAGCATGATGGGGCCTCTGACAGATGATCCTGAGACAGACAGCTGGTGGCGTGGTGAGAGAGGGGCAGACTATGGGAGGCACATAGAACTGCATAGAGCCATGGCTACATGGAACTCTATTCCACATCAGGTAACTGGAGGTAACTGATGCAAGCAGTAGAACCAGATTTTTTTTAAACTGATAGAAATACACCTTATGGATCAACGTGGACTGAAGAGACACACAGGCACAGACACATGATAAGACCTGCACGTACACATGGATTTTATATTGTAGATATGTGGTAGTAGAGCAGTGGCCTGAGGGAACACACTTAATGTGTTGTGAAAAGTGTTATGAAATGTAATGTCATGTAATATTTTAAATAGTATATAACTGCCTTAATGTTTCTGGTCCCCAGGAAGAGTAATGGGGATACTTAATAAATATAAATATCATGGTTAAACATAGATTGTATATATACACACACACACAACTGTTCAAAAGTTTAAATTAAATAGTACCCGCAAAACACCAGTCTCAACATCAACAGTGAAGAGACAACTCCGGGATGCTTGCCTTCTAGGCAGAGTTCCTCTGTCCAGTGTCTGTGTTCTTTTGCCCATCTTAATCTTTTCTTTTTATTGGCCAGTCTGAGATATGGCCTTTTCGTTGCAACTCTGCCTAGAAGGTGATAAGGGAATTTATATGTTTAAAGGTAATGATTAAATAATTCTACCCTGAAACCTAACTATTAGTGATTATTAGGTTATGTAGCATGTATAATTAAAGTACTAAACGTAAGTCCAATAAGGTTTGGTAGAGATGTGAGGGACAGAAATGGAGTGAACTATAAAATGGATGTCTTTGTATTATGGACTTCAAAATGTTCTCTGAATAAACTGTACGAACCTTTTGCAGAAGCTGAGTCTTTGACTAATTATTATTAACCCAGTGTCTTACAAACCTTGGGGATTGGTCAAAGCTTATTGATTGATAGTTATTATCATTGGGATTGAAAATTCTCATGACAGAAGGCCAGCATCCCGGAGTCGCCTCTTCACTGTTGACGTTGAGACTGGTGTTTTGCGGGTAGTTGCCAGTTGAGGACTTGTGAGGCATCTGTTTCTCGAACTAGACACTCTAATGTACTTGTCCTCTTGCTCAGTTGTGCCCTGGGGCCTCCCACTCCTCTTTCTATTCTGGTTAGAGCCAGTTTGCGCTGTTCTGTGAAGGGAGTAGTACACAGCGTTGTACGAGATCTCCAGTTTCTTGACAATTTCTTGCATCGAATAGCCTTAATTTCTCAGAACAAGAATAGACTGACGAGTTTCAGAAGAAAGTTATTTGTTTCTGGCCATTTTGAGCCTGTAATTGAACCCACAAATGCTGATGCTTCAAATACATAACTAGTCTAAAGAAAGCCAGTTGAATTGCTTCTTTAACCTGTCTGGGCTAGGGGGCAGTATTTTCACAGCCAGATGAAAAACGTACCCAATTTAAACAGGTTACTACTCTGGCCCAGAAACGAGAATATGCATATTATTATTAGATTTGGATAGAAAACACTCTGCAGTTTCTAAAACTGTTTGAATGGTGTCTGTGAGTATAACAGAACTCATATGGCAGGCAAAAACCTGAGAAAATTCCAAGCAGGAAGTGGAAAGTCTGAGAATTGTAGTTCTTTTGATTCTCTATCGAAACTACAGTGTCTGTGGGGGACGTTGCACTTCCTAAGGCTTCCATTGGCTGTCTAAAGCCTTCAGAAAGTGGTTTGAGCATTTTCCTGTCACTGGGCAGATAATAGAAGCTCAGTTTCTGAGTGGACTACCTGGTAACAAAGGGATCGGATATGCTCGGTCCTGCGAGCACACCCCTCCTTTTTCTTCTTGAATGAATATGCTATTGTCCGGTTGGAATATTATCGCAATTTTACGTAAAAAATACCATAAAGATTGATTTTAAACAGCGTTTGACATGCTTCTAAGTACGGTAATGGAACATTTTGACTTTTTGTCTCTCGTTCCGTGCTCGCGCGTTATGCCTTTGGATAAGTGATCTGTACGCACGAACAAAACGCGGTATATGTACATAAATATGGATTATTTCGAACAAGTAGTAGCAGTCCTGGGAGTGCATTCTGACGAAGATCAGCAAAGGTAAGAGAATATTTCTAATACTAATTCTGAGTTTAGGTTGCCCCGAACTTGGCGGGTGTCTGAATAGCTCGCCGTGATGGCTGAGCTATGTACTCAGAATATTGAAAAATGTGCTTTCTCTGTAAAGCTATTTTAAAATCTGACACAGCGGTTGCATCCAGGAGTAGTCCATCTATAATTCTTAAAATAATTGTTATATATTTGTCAACATTTATGAGTATTTTTGTAAATTGATGTGCACATTCACTGGCGTTTTGGTGGGAATACATTTTCTGAACATCACGCGCCAATGTAAAATGCTGTTTTTGGATATAAATATGAACTTTATCGAACAAAACATACATGTATTGTGTAACATAATGTCATAGGAGTGTCATCTGATGAAGATCGTCAAAGGTTAGTGCTTCATTTAGCTGTGTTTTGAGTTTTATTGACATGTCCTTGCTTTGAAAATGGCTGTGTGATTATTTTTGTCTATGTACTCTCCTAACATAATCTAATGTTTTGCTTTCGCTGTAAAGCCTTTTTGAAATCGGACAATGTGGTTAGATTAACGAGAAGTTTATCTTTAAAATGGTGTAAAATAGTTGTATGTTTGAGAAAGTTGAATTATGACATTTTGTTGTTTTTAAATTTTCCGCCCTGATATTTAACTGGCTGTGTCCTGCAGGTGTCCCACCTAGCCCATAGAAGTTAAATCAGAACAACAGTTTTCAGCTGTACTAACATAATTGCAAAAGGGTTTTCTAATGACCAATTAGCCTTTTAAAATGATAAACTTGGATTAGCTAACACAACATATGTAGATATTCCATTTTTTTTTTTTTAAATCTGCCGTTTCCAGCTACAATAGTCATTTACAACATTAACAATGTCTACACTTTATTTCTGATCAATTTGATGTTATTTTAAATGGGGGAAAAAATGTGTTTTTCTTTCAAAATCAAGAACATTTCTCAGTGACCCCAAACTTTTGAACAGTAGTGTATATGACATTGTGGATTGGTGTATTTCCTATGACTTTTGCAACCATCTGCAGAACTACTGCTGTATCAGTACAGTACATCTATGCAGTGGTGATCGGTGACTGAAATCAAGAATGATGCATATTACATCAGGGCAAGTGGAAAAGCTAATATATGGTATTGCATTTAACAGAGAGTATCGCTTTAGTCAAGGTGCCTGCAAAAATACTAAAGGCAAAAAGTTACTAATTAAATCGTACTCTTACAGTTTCATACTCAATAATAAATATGATATTGTGTTATCTGCTGCCACGACTAATTAGGTTGGGTGAACAGAAATACTGCAGACTGTGTTTCCACAACAAAAAGGTGGATAAACAATGATCTCACCAACAAAACACTAGAACATGACATAATACAGTGCCCAGGAACACTGTAATACAGTGTCTAGAGATATATTGTATGAGATGAGATAGGTTTCTATGCAGCCAAACCACACTTTGTTCCTGCAACACAAAACACTGGCAGTCTGACTGCCTGGGTCTAATTTGCACATGAGCACTCCAACCTCTCACAAACTTCCCACACTACCCACCCACACATATACGCATAGACAAAGCAGCAGCCTAAACACACAAATGTATAAAACTTACCGCCATTATCAGCTCAAAGGGGTATTTGTAGACCCTTACAGGTGACTGGTATTGTTGCACCATGGCTGTAGCTCAACCTCTGGAGCTCTGCCCTGAAATGTACAATAGACAAACCCTAGTGTGAGTTAGAGATCACTTGACACAGCCCTGAAGAACTGTAACTAACAAAACATCCTCTGCACATCACAAGTTCACATCATCATGAAGCAAAGGTCAGAGGAATGGGATTTGTAAAGACAACAAAGAGAAATGCTGTATCATCAGCTCTAAAACCAACTAGACAGCTGGCCTGATGCAAAACGCTTGATTGTCCTCAATTGCAAAGGCACTATTCTTTAGGTCATAAACAGTAGTAGCTGATTGATCGGTTAACATGCTGAGATCAACGGTAATCACAGGATGATGACCATAATGATACAATCAGCTACTGAGCCAGACCAAAATCATTTACCTAGCTGGGATGTGAGAAGTGTCATCTAGCATCTGGGCTAAGCCTACGGACTCAGTGGCATTGTGTTATTTTCTTATTTGTAATGAAGTTAGTCCATTTTATTCAGTGAACAGCTTACACAGATACAGTACAGTAGACTAGCTGTAACTTGGACTTCAAAATAAAGAGTGGTTTTGATGGCATAGCTTTCTAGTTACAAAAACAAAAAATTTACAAGAGTACAGTGGCTACATTATCACACTTTCAGGAAATTGACACGTTATATCCAACTATAACTATTACAACCCACAACACTAGCTAGCCTGTTTCTCGATACGAAAGCGGCAAGTTATTTATGTCTCTTGACAACTTCATTTTGATGACAGTCAAATCGGCAAAAAAATAATATTTAGATGGTCGACATTTTCAGAACGAATTCTACTCCCTCAGACATTAGCGAAATGACTAGGCCTAAACGGCGAAAAATTGACCTAAAACTTACCAGATCGATGACTTTCGGAGATGAGTCAAGTAAAGTTTGTCAGTAGACGATCTACTTATATTAAATCCATGGTACGCTCCAACAAATACGTAAATAAAGCAACTTTCTGAGACGTGTTTGATGTTGAATCCAGGCAAGCGACCGGCGTAGCTAACTCCGCCTCTCTTGACTACGTCACATAATTGTATAACATTGTCATGGAGCAATGTGTTTTCAACTGAGGATAGACATTACTGGGAATAAGCTAAGGTAACATTGTTGAAACCATTGACAGTCAAATAAAAGGTTGCAACATTGTATATGCTGTCATGAATGAATGAAACCATCATAGTAGCATATCCTAAAAAATACATGTGTTTGTATGGAAATATACTGATGTTAATCAATTTAATTTCAGCTTTTGTTGTATTTTGTTTTTAATTAGTTACAGTTAAAGTAATAGTAAAATAATAGTGACTCAAATATGATGAAATGTAACTTGATCAAGGGAATATACTGTGTGAACTGGTTACATTTTAAGAAAATGGTCTGTAGATGGCGATAGAGATTCACTATTAACACTACATCAGGACAGTATAGCTTTTTCCATTAACTTGTCCAGTGATTTTTTTGTCAACATTTAAGTTTGCATAGAAAATACACTGAACAAAAATATGAACAGCAACATATAAAGTGTTTTTCCCATGTTTCATGAGCTGATATAAAAGATCCAAGAAATGTTCCATATAAACAAAAATATTTCTCTCCAATTTTGTGCACAAATGTGTTTATATCCCTGTTAGTGAGCATTTCTCATTTGCCATAATCCATCCACCTTAAATGTGTGGCATATCAAGAAGCTGATTAAACAGCATGATCATTATACAGGGGCACCTTGTACTGGGGACAATAAAAGGCCACTCTAAAATGTGCAGTTTTGGCACGCAACACATTTCCACAGATGTCTCAAGTTTTGAGGGACCGTGCAATTTGCATGCTGACTGCAGGAATGTACACCAGAGCTGTTGCCATGCCAGAGAATGGAATGTTCATCTCTATACCATAATCCACCTCCAACGACGTTTTAGAGAGTTTGGCAGCACTGTACATCCAACCGGCCTCACAACCGCAGACCACGTGTATGGCGTTGTGTGGGCGAGCGGTTTGCTGATGTCAACGTTGTGAACACAGTGCCACATGGTGGCGGTGGGGCTATGATATTGGCAGGAATAAGCTACGGACAACAAACACAACTGCACTTTATCGATGGCAATTTCAATGCAGAGATACCCTGACAAGATCCTGAAGCGGTACAGGAGGTACAGTGACGTTGCGTAATTCAGAGCAGGTGGGGCAGTTATTTTGACATTAATACACGTCACATATCAGTTTGCAAACAATGGGTGCTGGGTGCTGCCATAGACTTACATTAGAAGTGCCCACTCAAGAAGGCTCAAGGTCATTGGCCATAGATAGAATTACGTCAAATCAAGTTATATCTACCGTAACTTTGATTGGGTTGATCATGTCATACTTTCAAAAGCTAGCAAGCTAGACAAGCAGTAATCATCATGCATCATGTTGGCAATCTACTGGCAGTGGTGTAAAGTACTTAAGTAAAAATATTATAAAGTACTACGTAAGTCGTTTTTTTGCGTATCTGTACTTTACTATTTATATTTTTGACAACTTTTATTTTTACTTTACTAAAAAAAAAGAATGTACTTTTTACTCCATACATTTTCCCTGGCACCCTAAGGTACTCATAACATTTTGAATGCTTAGAAGGACAGAAAATGGTTAAATTCACACACTTATCAAGAGAACATCCCTGGTCATCCCTACTGCCTCTGATCTGGCAGACTTACTAAATACAAATCATTTTGAATGGTCATCCAACTCAGAATTCCAAGTCGGAATTTCTGCCCTCTTTCTAGAGCCCACAAGAAGGACCGCCACGCCATCTTCCTGTTCAGGGGAGCACAGCACAACAAGGTGAGTCCAAAATATATTGTATGCTGCTGCATAAATTAAGGAATATGCCAAGGAGAAAGTAATACTAAGTGTATGTTGTGTAGTAAGCTGTTAGTGGCCCATGTACCCAACCCTAATAATTTGATCCATTTCTTCCCTCATAACCTACCCTGCTGTTCTGACTTGATGGGGCACATGTAGCCTGTTTTAGAGAAATGTAATCATTGAATATTGTAAGAACTTTCATTGTCTGCTTATATGCCCCCTTTATTTATCCCACGGTTCTGACTTGGTGTACAGGGAGATTACTGTAAGAACGACCCATGTTCTGAATTCTGTCGCTGTACATTTCAAAGGTGCTGAACAAATAGTTCCTGACTACGTCCGTCCTAGCTCGCTCATGTCTTAATCGAAATTACGGATTGCCTCTTATCCACTCATGTCATAGTTTGTACATCTCAATTGTCAGTAGAAATCACATTTGTTTAAGCAAGTCAGCCATATCAGCTACAGTGGCAAGAAGAAGTATGTGAACCCTTTGGAAATACCTGGATTTCTGCATAAATTGGTCATAAAATCTGATCTGATCTTCATCTATGTCACAACAATAGACAAACACAGTCTGCTTAAACTAATAACACAAACAATTATACATTTCCATGTATTTTTTATTTTACTAGACAAGTCAGTTAAGAACATATTCTTATTTTCAATGATGGCCTAGGAACAGGGGCAGAACGGCAGATTTTTCACCTTGTCAGTTTGGGGACTCGATCTTGCAACCTTCGGTTACAAGTCCAGTGCTCTTACCACTAGGCTATCTGCTGTTCTTTATTGAACACACCATGTAAACATTCACAGTGCAAGGTGGAAAAAGTATGTGAACCCTTGGATTTAATAACAATAATCTCAACCTGCCGTATTCATTGACCTGGCCAAAGCTTTTGACTCTGTTAATCACCACATCCTCATCGGCAGACTCAGTAGCCTTGGTTTCTCAAACGATTGCGTCGCCTGGTTCACCAACTACTTCTCTGATAGAGTTCAGTGTGTCAAATCGGAGGGCCTGCTGTCCGGACCTCTGGCAGTCTCTATGGGGGTACCACAGGGTTCAATTCTTGGGCCAACTTTTTTCTCTGTATACATCAATGATGTCGCTCTTGCTGCTGGTGAATCTCTGATCCACCTCTACGCAGACGACACCATTCTGTATACTTCTGGCCCTTCTTTGGACACTGTGTTAACAACCCTCCAGATGAGCTTCAATGCCATACAACTCTCCTTCCGTGGTCTCCAACTGCTCCTAAATACAAGTAAAACTAAATGCATGCTCTTCAACCGATCGCTGCCTGCACCTGCCCGCCTGTCCAGCATCACTTCTCTGGACGGTTCTGACTTAGAATTTGTGGACAACTACAAATACCTAGGTGTCTGGTTAGACTGTAAACTCTCCTTCCAGACTCACATCAATCATCTCCAATCCAAAGTTAAATCTAGAATTGGCTTCCTATTTCGCAACAAAGCATCCTTCACTCATGCTGCCAAACATACCCTCGTAAAACTGACCATCCTACCAATCCTCGACTTCGGCGATGTCATTTACAAAATAGCCTCCAATACCCTACTCAACAAGCTGGATGCAGTCTATCACAGTGCCATCCGTTTTGTCACCAAAGCCCCATATACTACCCACCACTGCGACCTGTACGCTCTCGTTGGCTGGCCTTCACTTCATAATCGTCGCCAAACACATTGGCTCCAGGTCATCTACAAGACCCTGCTAGGTAAAGTCCCCCCTTATCTCCGCTCACTGGTCACCATAGCAGCACCCACCTGTAGCACGCGCTCCAGCAGGTATATCTCTCTGGTCACCCCTAAAGCCAACTCCTTTGGTCGTCTCTCCTTCCAGTTCTCTGCTGCCAAGGACTGGAACGAACTACAAAAATCTCTGAAACTGGAAACACTTATCTCCCTCACTAGCTTTAAGCACCAGCTGTCAGAGCAGCTCCCAGATCACTGCACCTGTACATAGCCCATCTATAATTTAGCCCAAACTACTACCTCTTCCCCTACTGTATTTATTTATTTTATTTATTATTTTGCTCCTTTGCACCATATTATTTATATTTTAACTTTGAACTTTCTTCAAACTACAAATCTACCATTCCAGTGTTTTACTTGCTATACTTTATTTACTTTGCCACCATGGCCTTTTTTGCCTTTACCTCCCTTATCTCACATCATTTGCTCACATTGTATATAGTCTTATTTTTGTCTACTGTATCATTGATTGTATATTGTTTTACTCCATGTGTAACTCTGTGTTTTTGTATGTTGTCGAACTGCTTTGCTTTATCTTGGCCAGGTCGCAATTGTAAATGAGAATTTGTTCTCAACTTGCCTACCTGGTTAAATAAAGGTGAAATAAATAAATAAATAATAAAAAAAATTAAATAAATAAAAAACGTATTCTGTAATTGCAGATCAGACCTTCACAACGGTCAGGAGGAATTTTGGACCATTCCTCTTTATAAAAATGTTTCAGTTCAGCAATATTCTTGGGATGTCTGGTGTGAACTGCTCTCTTGAGGTCATGCCACAGCATCTCAATCGGGTTGAGGTCAGGACTCTGACTGGACCACTCCAGAAGGCGTATTTTCTTCTGTTGAAGCCAATCTGTTGTTGATTTATTTTGTATTTTGTTAGGTTTATTTTCTTTATTTTCTTTCCTTCTTAACTTGGCATAGATTATGGGAAGAGCCCAGCTGCAGAGATAAGAACTGGTTTATGTGGCAATAGCACTTATCTTGTAGTCCTGCCTTTTATAGCTTGTTTATATCTCTTAGTGAGGGTAGAGAGAAATACACTTAAAACCTCTGATTTCTCTGTATTTCTCTGTATTTTTTTGCCAAATACACTGACTAAACATCCTCAAAGATGACATAGGTCAATAGTTCATTGCATACCATTCATTTTGAGGTGATGAGGGTTCCACGTCCAGAAATGATCTACCAGTGATATCCCGCCTAGCAACCAACCTTGTCCAATCCTTTCTAAATGAAATAAAAGCCTGGCACAGTGAACCTCTCAGCCTACCAGCCCCGTACACAGGAGCAGAGCTGCAGATCCCAGCACCTTTTCACCATGTCAGTGCTCCACTGTTTTTTTCTGTCTCCTGAGCCTTGCTGTCGGTGTTCTGTCTGGCCAGGATGGAAAGCTTTTCCAGGGCTCCTGCTCCATGGGCTGGTACAAGTACATTGCCATGCGTGTTGATTGGGCCAATGCAGAGTCACACTGAGTGTCTCAGAAAGATAACCTGGCCTCTGTCCAATACCTGGATGAACACTACATTATAAACAACCTGATCAAGAGCTACGACCCTGCTGAGAGTCCCACCTGGATCGGACTGAGTGACACCCACAAGGAGGGCAGGTGGATGTGGTCTGACGGCTCCCAGGTGGACTTCACCCACTGGAACGGAGAGCAGCCAGATAATGATCAAGACACTGAAGACTGTGTTCTCACTAACTGGCCCGGTGGAATGCAATGGAATGATCTCACCTGTTCCAACCTGTTTGCCTTTGTCTGTGCCAAGCGACTCAACTAGATGGTCATAGTAGTGGAGGATACTCAGTCAGACTGTGTCCGAAATCTGCCTTGATTTTCAATAATAAACCCCTTTTATTGAACAAATGTTGTTTGTGTTGTTTGTCACAATAATGTATTGCATTATATAACCCATTGTTTAAAATAGTCCTTATCATCACATTGCACTCAGTTGTAAAATGAGAGCTCACCAAAAATGTACATCGTTTTTTTATGGCTATGGTGGTAGCTGTCTTAACTGTGTGTGTCTGGACATCCTTTGCCTCAGCCTGGCTGTGGCCTTGGTTCTGGCTCTGGTTCTGGTTAGTAGTATGGCTCATAAGGCAGCATCTGGAGAGGGATTCAAAGCTGCTGGATCAAAGATGTTCTGGCAGAAGCTAAAAAATCATTTGCATAGAGCAGGGGCAGGAAGGGGGAATGGAGTTAAAACAGTTAGACTTGAGCTGACTGGAAGAGAGTTTCCTAGTGTATAATGCCATCTTGTGCCACTATGCCCTCCCAAAGATCTTCTAGACAAAAAGAGACTGCATTATAACATAACACTGTTTTGGCATTGAGGGGCTTTTATCTGATAACACAGCCCCTGGTTTTAGATCAATTGAGTGAAATTGTGCCATCTTTGGCATCAGTTAAGAATGCTTTAAAATACAAATGGCCAAAACAAAGGCAGAATATTACTTCTCGCCCAGCTAGCACATAATGTTCTGAGAACCATACGTTTCTTAGCGCTTGGTGAGAGCGTGTTTGTCCTATGGTTCTTTTGCATACAATCTTCCCACAACTTTCTGGGAATGGTGAAGGAAAGTTGTGTGGCTTTGGAACATTCTCAGCACATTTAAGGAACTTGACAAAAAAAGGTTATTTTCTTGGTATTTCATTACTTTAACAGAACGTTTCCTAAAAGTTCAAAGATAGTTACATTTAATTTAAATTTGGTAATGGTCTAGGAAGTTTGTCCAACTGGAATGTTCTAAAAGAGTTCAGCGAACATTAAGGAATAATGTCCTTCTGTGGAAGTTTCAGTACTTCAGCATAACGTTTCCTCATGGTTCTATTTAAAGTCATATTCTCAAATTGTTCCTAGAACGTTAAGAAAACTTTCCATAAAAAACACAAAACTTTTGTAACGTTCTAAGAATGTTATTTAAAAAGATACACATTCTATTCTTCTCAGCATCAACAAAACTCTATCCTTTATCTTGTTAAGTATGTTCAGGTTTGTTGGCTGCGCCCACTAATTGGCCACACCTGATCCTAATGAGTGCTTGATTCCTTTGAAATGCGGTCTGCTTGAATAGACTAAAATTAACCACTTTGTACGAGTTAAAAAAAACATATCATGCTAGCTCCATCCTGAAGGCGCAGTGGACTAATTCCATGGGATAGAGAACAGAATATTATAGGTTTGAATCTACAATTTAAAAAAATTAATTGTTTGCATGATTAATGCCTAAGCAAATTCATTTCCATGTGTCCCATCTGTGCTTGGAGTTTAATCCAAACTAAGCTAGGAGTTTTAATAAAAGTCTTATTGAAACATGTTCTCAGAAAGTAATTGAATTATCTTCAAGTAACCTATAATTTCCGTTCTCAGCAGAAATGAATAAAACCTTTCAGGAAAACTTTAAGGGAACCACAGTAAAACATTCTCACAAACTCCCTGCAACCTAAAAATGTACATTCCCAGAACAGGTGAAATGTTCACTTCCATTCTCAGACCGTTTAAAAAAACGTTCCGTTAAACTGGACAGGAACATATGGCTTCGTTCCAGAACTAATGAAAAAACTCAAACGTATGTTCACACAACTTCCAAGAAACCAAATGT
Source organism: Salmo trutta (assembly GCF_901001165.1). Taxonomy (NCBI): domain Eukaryota; kingdom Metazoa; phylum Chordata; class Actinopteri; order Salmoniformes; family Salmonidae; genus Salmo; species Salmo trutta. The sequence goes on along the minus strand of NC_042988.1, from coordinate 21,179,926 downwards.
TCTAGCTGGGGCAATATGCCATGGTTTTCAGGAGGATCCTGGTTGGGTTTGTGTGTTGACAAACCTCCCTTCAACATACTGCACAAAATAAATGAGTGGAGGTTTTTTAACAGCTGGGACAGCAGAGGAAAATGTATCAATGTATTTCACAGTCCTGTTTCAGACTCTACTGACCTGGTACTTAGTCACAAATCACGTGGTACAGTAACAGTTTGTACATTCAGTTATTTACCAAATGATACAGAGGGCTATTTTCTCCATGAATCCCAAAGAAACCGAAAGGTAATTATAATAATCATAATTTTGACCTAGTCATTTCAAAGAAAATTCCAAAAATGGCAGACTGTTTAATAAAACACCAATGCATAAATGTTATTTTTAAACACCACTGAAATGCACAGCTGGAGCCTGTAATGTGCTGGCCATGCCAATATTTGAAGTATGCTTCTGCATTTTTCTGCTATTACTCCCACAACTGCTGGTGCTTGTCAACACGGATAATGATCACTAAAAGACGACAGTCTGAGTAAACAATAAAGCTCTATATCTCTAGAAATGTCATTAAGGTAGCCACAGCACCAATAGATGTATTCACTGTATTCACCTGTATTAACCCTTTCATTGCACCCATATGGGTATAGCCCCCATCCCTTGTTCTCTTTTATATCGATGTTATTGTTTCCTATCCCCATTTTGAAAGCATCTCAGTGAGCATCTCTGCAGACAGTCCTGTCCAAAGGGAGGTTCCAGACCTGCAGTATTACACTCAGCTCCTCTCTCCCCTCCAACCTGACCTTATCATCCTCATTACAGACACATTATCTCTCCTGTCTGATTAACTGTAATTCTGCAATTGGCTCTAATTGAATGTTGTCCTCCCCTGTACGCCACCTCCAGATCTCACACACATCCAGAGCGTCACATCTCTCTCACAGACACACACAGACACACACAGACACACACACACACACACAGAGAGAGAGATTTTGTTGTCCCCATCTTTGTCTGTATCTATAATTCTCCCTCATCTTTACCATTGTCAACAGAGAGATCATGAACATCTAGGCAATAGCAACCTTAACAAGTGATGTTCATGTCCTGGGTGACACCATCCTGTTTCATCTCCCTTATTGTAGTCTTTATGTTCCCTCTTTTTAATTAGCAGCAGTGAGTCAGTGTGGTAGATAAGGCTTTCCCCTGGGGATTCAGTGTCACCATTGTGCTTTCTTTCAGCTCCGTATAGTTTTCTGTGTTTCTCCTATAGTAGTTTTGGGGAAGATATCCTAAGGGAAGTCAGTTGAAATTATAACTAAAGCCCTCTCAGAAAACGAAAAATACAAAAGGCTTTGAAGGAATTTAACTCACTTCAGAACCAACAGTAAACTTGTTCCAAAAGCCTCACACTGTGGAATGGATCATTCAAAATCCAATTAAAATACCCCCTCACTCACTCTCAACAAACAGCCCAGGAAATCCCCTTATAGAAAGAGAATGTGTGTGTGTGTGTGTGTGTGTGTGTGTGTCCAAGATGAAAAGTACTATTGGCATCAGAGTGAGAGAAGTGTGCCCGAGGCTGAACTGACTCAGGATGATAGCCAGTTGATCTGTATCAATAGCTAATTAAAACACACAAACACAAAGTCTAAAATGTTTTTGTCTCATTACAATCCCTTTAATTTGCCTCAGTATGAAGCTGGAGCCTGTTTGTGTGGAGTGATTGACAGCTCGGTGTAGAAGGCACGGATCTAGTAATTACTTCGAAGAGATTGGGGGTTCTGGTTTGATTGCTTGCTTCCCTTGCTTTTAAATTTCGTTCAGTCTTCAATCTGGTAATTAACTAGTGCCGCCCAGCCCTTCTTTGTTCTGCAGAAACAGCTTCTTCTACATAGATGTGATTTCTTATCTGAGGTCTTTTTTAGTTCAAATGTGAGGGAATTACTATTTAGTGCCAATAGCCAATGATTAATTGAAGAAAGTACTGCAGGTTAAAGCTATGTCCAAGAGCATTTAGAATAATATTTTTACAGTAGTGCGCACTGATGAACTCATAATTGAGGAAAGGCCATCTGATCATAGTAGGTAAAGGTTACACCCAATGCAAATACCCATGATGAAGAGAGAAGTTCTAATGAAAGCAATTTCAGCCGTAATAATGAACAATATACAGTATGTAGGGGCTAGCGCGTCAGGAAAATTACACTTCAGTGTGTGTGCAGTAAAGGTCAAGATATATGAAGGAATGAGCAGAAGCAATTTATCAGTCCCTTAAACCCGGTCAGCCTTTTTCTGAGTGAGAGGAGTGAGAGAGGAGTGAGAGATGGGGCTAATCTCTCCATTCAGCTGCTGGTTTGATGGGGGGGTGACAGTGAAAGCAGCCTGACCAAACACCAATAGCATGGCTGTCCCCCTGTCCGTCCTCCATGTCCCCTGTGAGACAGACAGCACACCATCGGTGATCAACTGGGTGATTGACTCAGGGTTAGTTTATTGTACAGTGACTGTAGTTAATCTACAGTCCACTAGAGGTCCTCACCCGATTGTCAATTTAGGACTCCCAGGCAGGTACTTTGTCAATGACAAAAAAAACTGCATAGTTACCATCTGGGAGATTTGCTCAGCCAGACACACAAACCCAGACTCACACACTCCCAGCAAACTGGTAAACAAAACTATGATTATTTCAGACTCGCAGCAGCAGTGTTCAAAGTAATGCACGATGCCAAAGACAGAGGCAGATTGTAGCCTAAGAATTATCTTGTCTGGGTGCAGGAGGTTCAGTCTCTCAAGGAATAGTTTTAATGATCTATTATCATTACTTGTATATTAAAGAGGCCAGAAATCACTTACAGAAATAATCATATATTATAATTCCTCCATGGATGATTCATTAACATAATACATTTATGGCTGCAGTACGGATACTGTTTTTAAGCGGGATTATTTATTCCCTCAGTCAGTGCCACCCCCACACTAACCTCTTACTATACATGCAACATGATGTTCCAACAGCAGTCAGGAGTCTAATCTGAAGTGATGTCTGATGGGAAAATAATTTCTGCACAAGAAGAAAGAGGCCAAGAATGAACACTTACATAAATTCTAATTGCTTAATAACTAATTAAGTTATTGATGTGTATAAGCCTACATTAAGACTGATACCCACTTAAAAAGGTCAGGGTGGATAAGTGGTCTGGGAGGGGGGGGGCATTTACTGTGTGTGTGTGGGTACAGGAGGAGACTTAGAAGACATGGGTGATATTAGCCAAACAACATGGAGTCCAAAGTACCAATACATTTACACTGTTTAGGAAATAATGGATGTGATGTGAAATTTCGCTACATATTTACAGTAACGGTACATTGTGGGCCCTGGGGCCTCATTAATCATGCATAGGCACAAATCTGTGCCGTAAACCATGCGGGGGATCATTTCAACGCAAAGTGTAAGATTTATCAATATGAATGTTTGCTTGAGAGTTTGCGTACATTTACGCACCACCATGACCATGCGAACAAATTGGTGGAATAAGGAACTGCTTGTCAAGTGTAGAATGGGTCAAATATATGGTGAAAATGTGTGAAATTGTGAGAGTAATAATTAAATCATTTTTCCATTTCATTGTGAATTCATGCAACATATCTTGACAAGCTACAGTATGTAATTTGACTACATCAGTGCATTTGTTACGATAAATCCATATAAAGTACAGTAATTTGTTAAATGACAAGTATGTGTGAAAGTGAAACCATTGTTGAAATAAAATAAAAGACTGAGATAATGGAAAATCGAATGAGTTGAGAGCTCAAGGGAGGCCTGCTTGGTGGAGAAGATGGCGGACAAGGAAAAAAGGATGAAAGTGGAACATATTATGAATAAATATGGAGTGGGGATTGCACAAGCCTTCTGGAAGATCTGGTAAAAAAGAAGATAGCGGATAAGGAAAAAAGTGGAATATGTTTAGAGGGAATATGGAATGGAGGATCGCACAGAACTTTTGGAAAAGCTAGAGAAGGAAAGTGAACGTGACGAGTGAGGGTGAATTAATTGTAGTGGCAGGTGCAGTGATGACTGCCGAGAAGGAGCTGAGGGAAGGTTGGCTTCAAGTGCAAAAAGTAGGATACCTGCTCTAGTAGCTCAGAGATGGAACCTGAAGAGAGTATGGAGGTAGTATATGCGATGAGGCCTGCCGAGTTTGGACCTCATCCCGAAGATGAAAAGGATGATTCTGGCCCAGTGGGAGTGAGATTTGTGGGTCCTTGCATTTTGGCTGATCCATATTGGGTGAAGAGGCTGGGGACTGTTGAGTGGTGAGTGTAACTCGGGAGTGGAATAGTGATGATTTATCATGTTTCTTCCGTCCAGAGGGAGTGGGCACTCTGGATCACGTGATTGGGGAAAATAAATGTCTTGGTTTGCTCTTTGGAGCACGGCGCCATTGAAAGGAGTAATATTGGGGTGGCATTAAGGAGGATCAGTTGAAATGTAAGAAATTCTTGGTATCTGTGATACCGCCCGTTTGGTGCGACACAGATCCGATGGAGAGTGTGCGAAGAAGACATTGTCTGTCCTGCTGAGTTTTGATGTAGAGTCTTTGCCCAACAATATTATGTACGTTATCCCGTGAGAGCATTGCTCAAAAAATACTACAGTGTTTTAGTTGTCAAGTTCATGGGCATGTTGCAGTGTGTGTAGGAGGGAGATTCTTAGATGTGAGAAGTGTGAAGGAGGTCATGAGACGAAGGAATGTGTAGTTTCGGTGGAGAAAGTTGTGTGTGTTAGCTGTGGGGGTGCCCATGGGGCTGGAGATTGGAGGTGCTTGGTGAGAGAAAGGCAGAATGAGTTTGCCATGGTTAGAGTTGTACAGAAAGTGTCATATGCCGAAGCAGTGAAGAGAGTGGTAGATGAAGGGTGAGGGATACTTAGAGGATTCCTGTGAGTAGGCAGAGACCAAGCAAGAGAGATGGGAAGAATATGTGCTTCAGTAAGGTGGGCTTTTTAGCATTCATAGCCATGGTGGTCAATTGTAATGCAGAAGTGGATCAGAAGTCACAGAAAATAGAGGTTGTGGTGGAAGAGAAGTACTTGGAATTGTGAGGATTTACTGCAGAATAGTTGCAGGGGGTTTTGAATGGTAGTGTTCTGTCCTCTCAGACCGTTGGTCTCAAGTAGGATTAGATAGGGTTAAATAGTGGAATGGGGTGGTGTTTTTTTAGAGAGGGCTAGTAGTTGGCAGGGCAATTTTTTTTCTCCCCCAATTTTGTATTACCGAATCAAGAATTTAATGTAGGTAGGCCATAAATGGCCTCACACACCAGTACAGTAGGTGGCGGTGTATGCACCTAAAAGTTGGATGCGATCCGCCAACCAAATCCTAAAGAAGAAATCGACCGAGAGATATCTGATCTTGCTCTGTTTGAAGATTTGACACACTCTACATTTAGCAGAGAGTGCATTTTTAGAGACAGGTGGGACTTTTTCTGCAAAAAGTACAGATTGGATCAGCAAATATTGTTTCCAAAAACCAATCTTTAGTTTTTTTGCGGAGATTTAATACAAACACAAAAAAGGCAAACACATGCCATTCCGGTGCACATCCAAGCACTATCCACCCCCAGGTTTTTGTTTTTTGGCAACGGCACTTTTCAGTAGGATCTTGCCGATAGGCATCTCACAGCCCTCGATGAGCCAATGTTTTGGATGCAATCATCAGCAAAAGGAACAGCAACACATACAATTTCCATACACCATCGCACAACAGGTTGGTCAAGAGGGGTTTCTTTGCCATGATGCCATGTGTTCCCAAATACGAGCAGAGCAATAGACGGCACCCACACCCAAAACAAAAATACCATCCCAAAACGGTTTCAACTATGTGAACAAAAAAGGCTTCCACTTTTTATGTGCAGGTGATGCGATGCGTAAAATACACTGCTGAATGTGGTGGCAAAGTGGCCCAACTTGTTCTGCAGAACAGCAATGTTGGCCTATAGGCCTACAGGAGGGAGCTGTTGAGGATGGATGGCTTATTGGTGAGTGTTGCCTTCTCATTTAAAGTGTATTTTCCATTGCTAAAGCAACTTGAATCGTCAAATGGTCCTCTTTGTAGCCATGTTTTAATTTTTACTGGTCAAGCCACAACTGCAGGGAGCCAATTAAAACATTTTGGTTGTACTCAATCTCTGACACCAGCACCTCCATTTCAGTCTCAGAAAAGTAAAAAAGCTATTTGCTTTTTTTGGTTGTGCTGTTGTATTTCATTGTACTGTGTTGTATATTCCACACAGGCTTTAAATGGATGATTTGGCCATATGTTTAATTAGGGGAGTTTCAAAATGCAAACAGCCAAGGTCATGTATGACCACTGAGGCTGAGAACAATTGGTATTTATCAATGGTTATTGCCTACCAGTGTGTGTATGACGCATGTAAGATTGTTTGATAAATAACTTTCTATGCGTACGACCATTCTAAATTCCATTCGTACGTAGTGGTTTAGAATAGCTTTTAACAATATTGATAAATGAGGCCCATGGCCTGTTTGAATTTCATTGATGGCCTCAGAATATATTAATAGTAAATCCATAATGTGTTGGTTTTCAAATGGCGAGATGGATTTGAATTTGTTAAACTCAAAATTAAAATGGAACTTCCTTCAATCTCTTCTGGATCAATCAGGATGATGAAAACACAAATCCTTCCGCATTCAGATGATAAAGATGTAGCTTTCACAGGGCTGCCCTGCCATAGTAAGCGAAGTCTGCCAAAAGACCAGAGAGAGAGAGATGAGCTCACTCCGTGTCTGTCAGCTCGGCTTCATCTCATCCCCAGGACATTAATACACTGGGCACCTGAGAGGAGTCAGAAGAGTCACGCATTGTGACCTTTTCTCAAACAGTGGCTCAAAGACCTCAGTGCCTTTTATAATGGGCCACTCTAGTCTGCTCACCTACATATCTACAGTAATGGAGAGCCTAGAAGATTTAGCCATACTCATCATATTATTCCATTCAATATTTTAGTCTGCATAGTAACCCAATATAACATGCCAGACCACAGGTAGTCACAAAGAAACAGGCATTGACCATAGGCAGAACAGGCTTTCAGATAAGTGTTTATCAAGTATCAAGTGTTTATCTGTGCTGGCTCTAATTAGCAGGCCCTGACAAGCTGGGTGACAGCTGTTTCTGCTGCAGCTGAGGCAGCCTTAACCAGCGCAAATGAGATCAATTAGGCCTGATCAAAGCAGGAGATTACAGCTGTTTGTGAGACGGGCCTGAGTCATGCCATCCTGATTCATTATTCAGCCTGCCTCTGCTCTGCCACCCAGGCACAGACGCCCATCATTCAGGCCCTCTACGTCAGCGCAGACAGGGAACGGGTGAAGCATAACATTAACTGTTTTGTTTGTTTTTAAAGTTATCGTGCACTTATTCCCTACGGGAATAGTTTTTTAGAGTATCCTTATTTACAAACTTGGTGGTGTGGTTTTATATATTTTAATTGTTGATTATTTCTGGGGCTTTGCTTGGCTTGCTTAAGTGACAATAGCAGATCAAAAACCGTCCACTGGGAATAATTGTGTGATACCAAGCGGCAATATTAATGTTCTTGGGGCGAAAAGGTGAATTGAATAGAGAGAAAGACAGAGCGAGACAGAGGTGTGTTGCAATGAGGAGAGAGACAATCCATAATCACACGGTTCACTATGTCTCCCCGGGAGATCCATCCTTAGTGAGATTGCTGCAGTCACTTCTAAAGCTTGGCCATCTCACTTGGAGAGATCAAAGGGGATCAGACACTATCAGAGGCTGGCGGAAGTATCTCCATAATCAGAGCAGACGACTGGTGACTACTTGTCATCTTTGCTGCGGTTTCACAGTCTACAGGAACACTATCATTGTACTGAGGTTCTATCGAGTTCTGGATCAACCCACTACATGCTGAAAATCAAGGATAAATATATGCCAGGCATTTAATTAATCATTTATTAAGGTAAGAGCCGTGAAAAACCTTCCCCCACTCCTAGCTAGCTTCCTTTAACTCTCATAGTTCAGGGGCAGCACGGAGACTGAATGGGACTTTTTGTTTCACTCTCTCTCTCCTCTCTCTCTTCCCTTTCTCTGAATTGGACCCACAGCTGTGCCCTGTTCCCTGTGGCTGCACCATGTAAAGTGGGAGATACTAGAGTTCTCTTCTGCTGCGTTGCTGTGTCTGAGGATGGCTCTGGGGATATGCCTGCCAGTATGTAGTACAGCATATCCCTTCTCTCTCTCACACACACACACTGACTCCCCCTCTCACTCCATCAATCCACAGCATGCTAAATAACTCATGAGAACAAGTGGGTTGGAAACAAGCTGGCTCTGAAATTCACACAGGCTTTGATCTCTACCAAGACTTTAACATCAAGGATCTAATTGGATGGATATCAGAATGATGCCATTCTGTGAATCCCGTTTGAGGCTTCTTTCCTTCATATATTCTGGATTTGGATCAGAAAATCACTCACCCTGTGCTGTTTTCCTTTGAATTTGAAAGTTATATTGCTTGAAAGAGTTTCATGAGATCATTTTTGGGTATTGAGAGTGTATTTTTGACAGGTCTGTTCAAGACAGCCTGGTGTGCTGCCAATGGATCAGTGGTGCTGAGACTGTGAATAAGTCCAGAGCAATAGCAAATACCCACTGGGCACAGACATCAATTCAATGTCTATTCTACGTTGGTTCAACATAATTTCATTGAAATGATGTGGAAACAACGTTGATTCAACCAGTGTGTACCCAGTGGGTAGGAGTGTCTTCAGTTTACCTCTCTCCTGTTCTCTCCCTCACTTATTCAATCTACCTCTCTTCTTCCACTATTCTAAACTCAGCAAAAAAAGAAACGTCCTCTCACTGTCAACTGCATTCATTTTCAGCAAACTTAACATGTGTAAATATTTTTATGAACATAACAAGATTCAACAACTGAGCCATGAACTGAAGAAGTTCCACAGAAATTGAATAATGTGTCCCTGAACAAAGGGGGGGGGGGGGGGGGTCAAAGCCAAAAGTAACTGTCAGTATCTGGTGTGGCCACCAGCTGCATTAAGTACTGCAGTGCATCTCCTCCTCATGGACTGCACCAGATTTGGCAGTTCTTGCTGTGAGATGTTACCCCATTCTTCCACCAAGGCACCTGCACGTTCCCGGACATTTCTGGGGGGAATGGCCCTAGCCCTCACCCTCCAATCCAACAGGTCCCAGACGTGCTCAATGGGATTGAGATCTGGGCTCTTCGCTGGCCGTGGCAGAACACTGACATTCCTGTCTTGCAGGAAATCACGCACAGAATGAGCAGTTTGGCTGGTGGCATTGCCATGCTGGAGGGCCATGTCAGAATGGGCCTGTAGGAAGGGTACCACATGAGGGAGGAGGATGTCTTCCCTGTAACACACAGCGTTGAGATTGCCTGCAAAGACAACAAGCTCAGTCCGATGATGCTGTGACACACCGCCCCAGACCATGACGGACCCTCCACCTCCAAATCGATCCTGCTCCAGAGTACAGGCCTCTATATAACGCTCATTCCTTCGACAATAAACACAAATCCGACCATCACCCCTGATGAGACAAAACCGCGACTCGTCAGTGAAGAGCACCTTTTGCCAGTCCTGTCTGGTCCAGCGACGGTTTGTGCCCATAGGCGACGTTGTTGCCGATGTCGTCTGGTGAGGACCTGCCTTACAACAGGCCTACAAGCCCTCAGTCCAGCCTCTCTCAGAGTATTGGGGACAGTCTGAGCACTGATGGAGGGATTGTGCGTTCCTGGTGTAACTCAGGCAGTTGTTGTTGCCATCCTGTACCTGTCCTGCAGGTGTGATGTTCAGATGTACCGATCCTGTGCAGGTGCTGTTACACGTGGTCTGCCACTGCGAGGATGATCAGCTGTCCGTCCTGTCTCCCTGTAGCGCTGTCTTAGGCATCTCACAGTACCGACATTGCAATTTATTGCCCTGGCCACATCTGCAGTCCTCATGCTGCCTTGCAGCATGCCTAAGGCATGTTCACGCAGATGAGCAGGGACCCTGGGCATCTTTCTTTTGGTGTTTTTCAGAGTCAGTAGAAAGGCCTCTTCAGTGTCTTAAGTTTTATAACTGTGACCTTAATTGCCTACCGTCTGTAAGCTGTTAGTGTCTTAACGACCGTTTCACAGGTGCATGTTCATTAATTGTTTATGATTCATTGAACAAGCATTGGAAACAGTGTTTAAACCCTTAACAATAAAGATCTGTGACGTTATTTGGATTTTTGCGAATTATCTTTGAAAGACTGGGTCCTGAAAAAGGGACGTTTCTTTTTTTGCTTAGTTTATTTTCCCCATCTAAGTGACTATTTTACTCTCTTTTAATCCCTCACTCTTGATTTCTGTCCCGTTATATGCCATTATTTTCATTCAGCCTCATGTGTCCCTCTTACTGTGTTCCCTCATTCTTTCTCTGCTTGTTTTCCCTTAGCGCTCTCCTTCTCATCTCCTTTCTCCATCAATACAAGTGGGCTCATATAGTTTGGCAGGCCACTCAGACACCAGGATCATGTAAAGGGAATGTCTGGGGGATTAGAAACCTCTTCTCTATCTAGCTGTGTCTTCTCGCTCTCTCTCTCTGCTCCACCTCTCCACCTCTCACAGCCAACAGTCACCCTGCCACTCACCTTTCCTAAAAGCCAGACCACAGATGCTCTTCAGTCCTTCAGCAGCACCTGATTTACCACTGAGAGTGGCTATACCGTCTGTGTGTCATGCTGCTAGATCCCAGTTTATAAACTCTGTAATTGTGTGACCTTTGCAGTGACAGTATGTCTGCCAGAACAGTGACAGATGCAGTATGAATAGACTGGTCCTGGATCTGCCAGCTGGCCCGAGCTGCACAGACTCACCTGCCGATGGGTATGTCTTCTGTACATTTTACATTTTAGTCATTTAGCAGACGCTCTTATCCAGAGCGACTTACAGTAGTGAATGCATACATTTCATACAATTTCATACATATCATACATTTTTTTTTTTCTGTGCTGGCCCCCCGTGGGAATCGAACCCACAACTCTGGTGTTGCAAACACCATGCTCTACCAACTGAGCTACAGGGAAGGCTGTACTCAGCTCCTCTCCACTGTCGGTTAGCACACACCTTTACGCCTTGATTTCTAGCTATCATTCCACACACCTTTTACGGCTTGATCTCTAGCTATCATTCCACACACCTTTTACGGCTTGATCTCTAGCTATCATTCCACACACCTTTTACGGCTTGAGCTCTAGCTATTGTTCCACACACAACTACTTTGGGTGGGTAGCATGTGTGCAGGATGCCATGCACCACTGAGCTTGCTTGATCGGATAGCATGTGACCACGCTGAGTGACATCAACCATAGATGACAACAACATCCATAGATGACAACATCAACCATAGATGACAACAGAAGAGTGAAAGGGCATTTTGAGTGAGTGGGCTGATATTTGAGGGCATTTTCCAGGAGAGCCTATTTCCTCAGCTCTGTGGAAGACTTTGCTGCCTCTCTGCCTTTGGAAAATATTAATGTGTAAGTATAATACATAGAGCCCAGAGAGAGGTATCCAAAATGAGAATGATTGGTGAATATCCCCTTCCAGATTAGTTTTAGCCCATCATTTCAGGCCAAATGAACTTTAACAGTAGTTGTGATTTGAAAATCTCTGCACTCGCTACCGAGTCAAACGCCTTGGATATGACCCTGAGCAGGGAAGCAATTAAGTCAGCCAGGATGGAGACTGCATTAGCCAATGTGATTACCACCTTACATATGAAAATAACTCCCATCCGTAGAGGTGAACTGCCCGAGCGTCCGGCGGGGTGACTGACAGATTGCTAATGAGGTGAAGAGGCAGAAACACGGTCGGGTCCAAACCCAACCTTCCTCTTTTCGGATGCCTCTGGGCAGACTCGGCAACAGTGGCTCAGATCTGGATGATACTACCCAGCTAGCATATTTGGTTCCTTGGGAGTTGTGGGAAAGTATGTTTTTGGTTTCATGTTGGTTCTGGGAACAAAGCCATAAGCTTCTGACCAGTAAAACGGAACTTTTTTTTTCTACATTCCGAGAACGGAAGTGATCATTTCGGCTGTTCTGGGAACATTTATTTTTAGGTTGTGAGAATGTTTTACTCTGGTTTCTTAAGTTTTTTCTGGGAGGTTATTAACGCTCTGAGAATGGAAATTATAGATTATTTGGAGGTTAATGAATGACTTTCAATAACACGACTAGCTTATTTCCTTAGGCAGTAATAATGCAAACATTTATTTTTTGTGACACGGCATCAGTGAAATTCAAACCTATAATCATCTGTCCTCTATCCATGGAATTAGTCCACTGCACCACCAGGATGGAGCTGGATTGCCATTTTTTTGTTGCATACAAAGCTGTTCCTTTTAGTCATTAAAACAGACCCCATTTCAAAGGGAAACAAGCATTCATTAAGATCAGGTGTGGCCAATTAGTGGGCGAGGCCAACCAACCTGAACACACTTAACAAGATAAAGGATAGAGAGTTTTGTCGATGCTGAGAATGGAATGTATATATTTGTAAATAAATCTTAGAATGTTCTCTGAACGTTACTAAAATGTTCTTGTTTTTTATGGAAAGTTTTAACATTCTTGGAACAATTTGAGAACATGACTTTAAGTAGAACCATGAGGCAACCAGTAGGAAACGTTATAATGTACTGAAATTCCGTTGTTCCTTAACGTTCTCTAAACTATTTGAAAACATTCCCAATGTCAAACCAGTTGGAGAATGTTTCTAGAACATTACCAGAATTGAAATGTAACCATGTTTGAACCTTTAGGAAACGTTCTGTTAAAGTAATGAAATACCAAGAAAATTACATATTTTTGTCAAGTTCCTTAAATGTGCTTAGAATGTTCCAAAGCCAAGCAACTATCCCGCACCATTCCCAGAAAGTTGTGGGAAGGTTGTATGCAAAATAACCATAGGACAAGCATGCTCTCACCAAGCTCTAAGAAACATATTGTTCTCAGAACGTTATATGCTAGCTGGGTATAGTCTAGAGCTGGTTCCCCCCTGTTTAGACTGCTCTCTCTCTACCTGCCTGCCATGTGTCTTTCCTCTGGCCCAATTCAAATTGGACTAGCTTCCCTCAGAGAGACAGGGCAGGCTTATCATGCATGCACAGCACTGTCTGTGTGTCTAAGGGAGGTGTAGCAAGGTTTGAGTCAGGAAGTACAGACGTAGACAGGGATTGTCTGCATGCTCTGGGTCTTGCACTTTTATGTTTTGGTGAGAATCACATTACTGTATACATTATGTGTGCATGAATATGCAATATCCTAATTTGCATTTTGGGTATTTTTCTACACATTGACTTTTAATGAGCTCAGCCCCCCAAAAATACAGAATTTGGTTCATCAACACCGGACCGAATCTGAATCAATCATATACTTCACAAGTTTGGACATCAAAGTACAGCACAGTAGAGCTTAGTAGAGGACAGCACAGCACAAAACAGAGTAGAGTTTAGTTCAGTACAGTACATTATAGTGTACTCAACTCTAGTGTTCTCTACTGTGTACTGTACTCTATTCTACTGTGCTGAACTGTAAGCTACATTTCTTTACTCTGCTGTACTGTACTGAACTATACTCTACAAGTGTGTACTGTACTGTCCAAACTTGTGAACCCAACTGTGGTTTGTGACTACTATGATTTCCCATTGTAGCCAATTTAATTGCAGAAATTACCGATTTGGTAACGGAATTTCGAGTTTGAAGTGGTTAATAATTGCTAAACAAAATTGATATCAGTACAAACACTAACTAATTGATAGGTCTACCTTTACTTGTTACTCCTGTGAATTTTCATTATCCCCCCATGAGTGAGAGAAATTTGAAAATATCTTAAAGATGTGAGTTTTTGGTAAAGGAATTTCAAGGCACAAGGCAATGTTTCTTAAGCATACAGAAGGCAGAAACATTTCTTTAAAATTAAATATACGTTTTGATATTAGTTGGCAGGGGTATATACTCAAACATTAGTGTTTTGATGTATTTCTAATACCTTTTTAAGACTTTTTCTGGTAGATTTTTCCATCTGTTTGACCAGAAATCAAAGGATTTGCTTATTCCAATTTTTGTTGCATGGAAAATGGTTGAAAAATGTATATATACCTTATTTTCCAAAAAATATAGACTCATAACTTTCATTTGACACACACTGTATGTATGTATGTATGTATGTGTATATATATATATATATATATATATATATATATATATATATATATATATATACACACTTTTTTTGCCTTATTTTTCCAGGAAAGTTGACTGAGAACACATTCTCATTTACAGCAACAACCTGTGGAATAGTTACAGGGGGGGGAGAGAGTGAGTGAGCCAATTGGAAACTGGGGATGATTAGGTGGCCATGATGGTATGAGGGCCAGGACACCGGGGTTAACACCCCTACTCTTCGATAAGTGCCATGGGATCTTTAGGGATCACAGAGAGCCAGGACACCCGTTTAACGTCCCATCTGAAAGACTGAACCCTACACAGGGATATTTTGGGGGGGACCATAGGAAAGAGTGCCACCTACTGGCCCGCCAACACCACTTCCAGCAGCATCTGGTCTCGCAATTAGGGACCGACCAGGACCAACCATGCTTAGCTTCAGAGGCAAGCCAGCATTGGGATGCAGGGTGGTGTGCTGCTGGCATATGAACTTCACATGTCGGTGTTGGGTCTTTTTACATGGAAATGACCAGCAGTAAACCATAGCTCATTAAGTAACACTAAGACAAACAGGCCAATTTCCCTCCCCCAATGCACGCTTTACTCAGATAGAGCTGGACCAGTCACCCTCCATTGAGAAAATGCAGGAAGTGAACCAATTTCATTGTAGACGCTTTGCCAATTAAAATATGTGAGAGAACACACATAGACACGTGAGTCAGATTCATTTGAGAGAGCAGGCGAGGAAGCCATTAGAGGTGTGTGTTGCATTAATCAAAAGGGAAGGCTGCTGGTAGGGGACATGAGCAAGCAGCCTTAACCCCACTGTCACGCAAAGAAAAACACCACAGAAACCAGAGAGAGGAGAAGAGAGTGGGAGGCCTGGCCAGCAGTTTAGATAAAGGTGATTCATCCTAGCCTGTGACCTCTCTCTGTGGGGAAGGTGGCCTCCCTCGCTTTGAATCATGCGTTTCATGGCCACTGTATGGGCTAATTCACTGATGGAGAAAACACATTTCAACTGGTTGACCGGTGGCTGTCCACTCTACTTTATACTGAGCTTACATATTGTTCCTTACCTACAGTGCAGCCAGTACACTATGTTCTGTATCTCTTTTAATTTATTTTATTTCATACTGAAAGCCTTGGATTAACGGTGACATCTGTGCTACAGTATGCTAAAGGTTATGATTATTATTGATTACTATTACCATTATGTATTATCCTTTTACCAGTCACTTTCTACCCCTGTTCACATGTACATAACTATCTCAATTGCTCCAGTACCCCAGCACATTGTAATAATGGTACTGGCACTGACCTGTACATAACTTCCATTCTCCTGTTTTGTTCTTCTCTTATTTCTTGTGTTTTCCTTATCTATATTAATACTGCATTGTTGGAAAGAGCTGCAAGTAAGCATTTCACTATGCTGTTATACACCTGCTGTATTCTGTGCATGTGTAAAAGGTGCGTGACTGGCTGCAGGGAAGTCAGACGCAGGAGAGCAGAACTGGGTAATAACCGGAGCAGTTTAATATGCAAAACCAACGCCACCCAGAACAACAAAATATGGATACAAATAACCCTTCGCGAACCAGTCAGAAGTGCACACACTTTACAACAAACAATTCCACACACAGACATGGGGGGGAATAGAGGGTTATATACACAACAAGTAATGAGGGAATGTAAACCAGGTGTGTGGGAAAACAAGACAAATGGAAAATGAACGGTGGATTGGCGATGGCTAGAAGACCGGTGACGTCGACCGCCGAACACCGCCCGAACAATGAGAGGAACCGACTTCGGCGGAAGTCATAACAGCGTGTGACAATACAACTTTGAAACTGAAGGCTAGAAATATAGTTTAAGGACGGGACACGGATGTATTCAAGAAGTCCTGCCACAACCTCCGTCAAGCCATCAAACTTCTGAGCTTCTGAGTTGACCTTTATATTCTAGTCTTATGCATACTCACATTCCAACATGCATACAAACTCACTATCATTTGCTCTCACACACATAATATGCGCATACATTTACACTGACTTTACATACGCCCACTCACATACAATCATCATATACGCTGCAACTACTCTGTTTTATCATATATCCTGATGCCTGTTCACCTAGTGGAGCTAGGTGACAACTGTAAGCTCACAGAACGGGACAGCCAAGTGCTGAGGCGCGTAGCGAGTAAAAATCATCTGTCCTCGGTTGCAACACTCACTACCGAGTTCCAAACTGCCTCTGGATTCAACATCAGCAAAATAACTGTTCGTTGGGAACTTCCTACAATGGGTTTCCATGGCCGAGCAGCCGCACACAAGCCTGAGATCACCATGCACAATGCCAAGCATCGGCTGGAGTGGTGTAAAGCTCGCCGCCATTGAACTCTGGAGCAGTGGAAATGTATTCTCTGGAGTGATGAATCAGGCTTTACCATCTGGCAGTCCAACGGTCTAATCTGGGTTTGGTGGATGCCAAGAGAATGCTACCTGCCCGAATGCATAGTGCGAACTGTAAAGTTCGGTGGAGGAGGAATAATGGTCTGGGGCTGTTGTTCATGGTTCGGGCTAGGGCCCTTAGTTCCATTGAAGGGAAATCTTAATGCTACAGCATACAATGACATTCTAGATGATTCTGTACTTTTAACTTTATGGCAACAGTTTGGGGAAGGCCCTTTCCTGTTTCAGCATCACAATGCACAAAGCGAGGACCATACAGAAATGGTTTGTCGAGATTGGTGTGTGTGGAAGAACTTGACTGGCCTGCACAGAGCCCTGACCTCAATCCCATCGAACACCTTTGGGATGAATTGGAATGCCGACTGTGAGCCTAATTGCCCAACATCACTACCTGACTTCACTAATGCTCTTGTGGATGAATGGAAGCAAGTCCCCGCTGCAATGTTCCAACATCTAGTGGAAAGCCTTCCCAGAAGAGTGGAGGGTTGTAACAGCAAAGATGGGACCAACTCTATATTAATGACCATTATTTTGGAATGAGATATTCGACAAGCAGGTGTCCACATAATTTTGGTAATGTTGTGTATCTACCTCTATCACTCCAGTATCCCTGCACATTGTAAATATGGTACTGGAACTGACCCTGTATATGGTATGCTTGCTTACTTTGTGTTTTTCTTATTTTTATATCTTGTGTTTATGTTCTACCTTGTTATTTTTAGTATTACATTGTTATTGATTACTGCATTGTTGGGGTTAGAGTTTGCAAGAAAGGCATTTGACTGTGCATGTGGCCTTAAAACTTGAAACTTGAAAAACACAGCAAAAGGACAATACTTGAACAAAATGGAATCCTACGACAACGGCTCTAACGCTCATCAGATGTGGCAAGGCTTGCAGACTATTACAGATTACAGAGGAAGACCCAACCGTGTGTTGCCCAACGATGCCTCCCTCCCAGACGAGCTAAATGCCTTCTATGCTCGCTTTGAGATAAACAACATGAGCCATGCATAAGGGTTCTCACTGTTCCGGGCGACTATGCCATCTCGCGCTCTATGATCCAAGATGGCGTAGCAGTGCAGACATGGTTTGTCGTCCTCTCGTTTACTTTTTGTATATATTTAAATTTATTTTCAATAGCTTTTCTATTTTTAAATTAAATATACCTTCCGGTAACCCGCCTCACTCAATGTGACATGGATCCGCTATTTTTAGACCTTATAGCCAGGACCTCCATCAGGATCTAGCCATCAGAAGCTAACCAGCTAATTAGCTACTAGCTTTTTAGTCATTGTTAGCCACTGCTAGCGTCCTTCACCTTCTGCACAGGCACCAATCGTATTTTTTTAGCCAGGATAATACCTACCAGCCTTGGAGTGTTTTTCTCCACTACAATGCCGGATTCCTGCCGTAAACCCTGGATCATTACTCCTGATCATCACAGCTAGATAGCTGCCACCGAGTGACCCAGCCTCGAAGCTAGCCCTGAGCTAGGCCCACCTCCCGGCCCACTCTGTGATCACCCGTCTACCCAGCCGATTCCTCCCGGACACGGCTAGAATCCACTGTTCCTACCGGATACTTGCCGCAAGCTCTGGCCCTTTGCAGCGGATCATTGATAGCTAGCTAATGCCCCTGCCCTGAAGCTAGCACCAGTTAGCCGCGAGCCAGGCGCATCTCCCGGCTAGCAAACAAAATTACTACAACAACAATACCTCTTTCGCCATCTGGCTCGGACCTTTTGTCGACACAACGCCCTGCCGTACCACCACGACTGGTCCGCAGACGTAATTCCATCCTCTGTGCCTTCAACCAGCCGTTGCCGGACGTTGGAGCAGACGCTTCTACTTACCCCGGCCTGCTAACTTTAAACCCTGTGTCTCCCGCGTGCTAGCGTAGTAATGACTACACCGCAGCTTCCCTGCTCCATCTATTGCTGTTTACTGGACCATATGATCACTTGGCTACATAGCTGATGCCTGCTGGACTGTTCATTTATCGCGGTACTCCATTTTGTTTAGTTTATCTGTTGGCCCTAGCCCCGAACTCAGGTCCTGTGTGTAGTTAACTTCTTTGGGATAGGGGGCAGTATTTTCACGGCCGGATAAAAAACGTACCCGATTTAATCTGGTTACTACTCCTGCCCAGAAACTAGAATATGCATATAATTAGTCGATTTGGATAGAAAACACAAAAGTTTCTAAAACTGTTTGTGAGTATAACAGAACTCATATGGCAGGCCAAAACCTGAGAAAATTCCATACAGGAAGTGCGCTGTCTGACAATTTGTTGTACTTTTGTTGCATCTCTATCAACATTACAGCATCTGTGGTGTAACGTGACACTTTCTAAGGCTTCCATTGGCTCTCTAAAGCCGCCAGAATGTGGAATGGGGTGTCTGCTGTCTCTGGGCAAAGTACAACAGCAGAGTTTGTAAGTGGTCAGCCTGGGGACAGTGAGACAGATGCGCGTTCACGAGACTTCTCCATTTTTTTTCTTTCATCCTTTGAATGAATACAACGTTGCCCGGTTGGAATATTAGCGCTATTTTATGAGAAAAATTTCATAAAAATAGATTTTTAAACAGCGTTTGACATGCTTCTAAGTACGGTAATGGAATATTTTGAAATATTTTGTCACGAAATGCGCTCGCGCGTTACCCTTCGGATAGTGACCTGAACGCACGAACAAAACGGAGGTATTTGGATATAACTATGGATTATTTGGAACCAAACAACATTTATTGTTGAAGTAGAAGTCCTGGGAGTGCATTCTGACGAAGAACAGCAAAGGTAATCCAATTTTTCTAATAGTCATTCTGAGTTTAGTGAGCCCCAAACTTGGTGGGTGTCAAATTAGCTAGCCTGTGATGGCCGAGCTATGTACTCAGAATATTGCAAAATGTGCTTTCGCCGAAAAGCTATTTTAAAATCGGACATAGGCGATTGCATAAAGGAGTTCTGTATCTATAATTCTTAAAATAATTGTTATGTATTTTGTCAACGTTTATCATGAGTAATTTAGTAAATTCACCGGAAGTTTTCGGTGGGTATGCTAGTTCTGAACATCACATGCTAATGTAAAAAGCTGTTTTTTGATATAAATATGAACTTGATTGAACAAAACATGCATGTATTGTATAACATAATGTCCTAGGAGTGTCATCTGATGAAGATCATCAAAGGTTAGTGCTGCATTTAGCTGTGGTTTGGGTTTATGTGACATATATGCTTGCTTGGAAAATGGCTGCGTGATTATTTGTGTCTATGTACTCTCCTAACATAATCTAATGTTTTGCTTTCGCTGTAAAGCCTTTTTGAAATCGGACAATGTGGTTAGATTAACGAGAGTCTTATCTTTAAAATGGTGTAAAATAGTTGATTGTTTGAGAAAATTGAATTGTGGTATTTTAGTTGGTTTTGTATTTCACGCCGTGCGATGCCATTGGCTGTTGGCTAGGGGTTCCACAAGCGAAACGGGGTTCCGCTAGCGGAACGTCTGTCCTCAACAGGTTAACCAACCCTCTCTGCCCATTCATCGCCATTTTACCTGTTGTTGTTGTCTTAGTTGATTAGCTGTTGTCTTACCCGTTGTTGCCTTCCCTGTAGCTCAGTTGGTAGAGCATGGTGTTTGCAACACCAGGGTTGTGGGTTCGATTCCCACGGGGGGCCAGCACAGAAAAAAAAAAATGTATGAAATGTATGCATTCACTACTGTAAGTCACTCTGGATAAGAGTGTCTGCTAAATGACTAAAATGTAAAAAATGTAAATGTAGCTCTCCCAATCAACACCTGTGATTGCTTTATGCCTCGCTTTATGTCTCTCTCAAATGTCAATATGCCTTGTATACTGTTGTTTAGGATAGTTATCATTGTTTTAGTTTACAGTGGAGCCCCTAGTCCCACCCAACATGCCTCAGATTCCTCCTTTGTCCCACCCCCCACACATGCGGTGACCTCACCCAGTATAACCAGCACATCCAGAGATGCAACCTCTTATCATCACTCAGTGACTGGGCTTACCTCCACTGTACCCGCACCCCACCATACCTCTGTCTGCACATTATGCCCTGAATCTATTCTACCACTCCCAGAAATCTGCTCCTTTTATTCTCTGTCCCCAACACACTAGACGACCAGTTTTGATATCCTTTAGCCGTACCCTCATCCTACTCCTCCTCTGTTCCTCGGGTGATGTGTAGGTTAACCCAGGCCCTGTGTGTCCCCAGGCACTCTCATTTGTTGACTTCTGTCATTGAAAAAGTCTTGGTTTCATGCATGTTAACGTCAGAAGCCTCCTCCCTAAGTTTGTTTTACTCACTGCTTTAGCACACTCCGCCAACCCTGATGTCCTTGCCGTGTCTGAATCCTGGCTTACGAAGGCCACCAAAAATTCTGAGATTTCCATACCCAACTACAACATTTTCCATCAAGATAGAACTGCCAAAGTGGGAGGAGTTGCAATATACTGCAGAGATAGCTTGCAGAGTTCTGTCCTACTATCCAGGTCTATGCCCAAACAGTTTGAGCTTCTAATTTAAAAAATTAATCTCTCCAGAAATATGTCTCTCACCGTTGCCGCCTGTTATAGACCCCCCTCAGCTCCCAGCTGTGCCCTGGACACCATATGTGAATTGATTGCCCCTCATCTATCTTCAGAGTTCGTTCTGTTAGGTGACCTAAACTGGGATATGCTTAACACCCCGGCAGTCCTACAAGCTAAGCTAGATGCCCTCAATCTCACAAATCATCAAGGAACCCACCAGGTACAACCCTAAATCCGTAAACATGGGCACCCTGATAGATATTATCCTGACCAACTTGCCCGAGCCTCCCCAGCTTCTCCTTCACCCAAATACAGATTGCAGATGTTCTGAAAGAGCTGCAAAACCTGGACCCGTACAAATCAGCTGGGCTAGACAATCTGAACCCTTTCTAAAGTCTTCGAAAGCCAAGTTAATAAACAGATCACTGACTGTTTCGAATCCCACCGTACCTTCTCCGCTGTGCAATCTGGTTTCCGAGCTGGTCACGGGTGCACCTCAGCCACGCACAAGGTACTAAACGATATCATAACCGCCATCGATAAAAGACAGTACTGTGCAGCCATCTTCATCAACCTGGCCAAGGCTTTCGACTCTGTCAATCACCGTATTCTTATTGGAAGACTCAATAGCCTTGGTTTCTCAAATGACTGCCTCGCCTGGTTCACCAACTACTTCTCTGATAGAGTTCAGTGTGTCAAATTGGAGGGCCTGTTGTCCGGACTTATGGCAGTCTCTGGGGTACCACAGGGTTCAATTCTCGGGCCGACTCTTTTCTCTGTATATATCAATGATGTCACTCTTGCTGCGGGTGATTCCCTGATCCACCTCTACGCAGACGACACCATTCTGTATACGTCTGGCTCTTCTTTGGACACTGTGTTAACTAACCTCCAAACAAGCTTCAATGCCATACAACACTCCTTTCATGGCCTCCAACTGCTCTTAAACGCTAGTAAAACCAAATGCATGCTTTTCAACCGTTTGCTGCCCGCACCCGCCCGCCCGACTAGCATCACTACACTGGACGGTTCTGACCTAGAATATGTGGACAACTACAAATACCTAGGTGTCTGGCTAGACTGTAAACTCTCCTTCCAGACTCATATTAAACATCTCCAATCCAAAATCAGATCTAGAATCGTCTTTCTATTTCGCAACAAAGCCTCCTCCCAAAGCCTCCACTCACGCCGCCAAACTTACCCTAGTTAAACTGACTATCCTACCGATCCTCTATTAAAATGGCGCTGGAAGAAATGGCAGCAAACAGCAAACTTGCCTAGAGAGTTTTCGTGGCTGTTTATTTACCACCACAGACAGATGCTGGCACGAAGACAGCACTCAGTCAGCTGTATAAGGAAATAAGCAAACAGGAAACCACTCACCCAGAGGCGGCGCTCCTAGTGGCCAGAGACTTTAATGCAGGGAAACATCAGTTCTACCAAATTTCATGATAAATGTGCAACCAGAGGGAAAAAAATTCTAGATCACCTGTACTCCACACACAGAGACGCGTACAAAGCACTCCCTCGCCCTCCATTTGGTAAATCCGACCACAACTCTATCCTCCTGATTCCTGCTTACAATCAGAAATTAAAGTAGGAAGCACCTGTGACTCGGTCTATAAAAAAGTGGTTAGATGAAGCAGATGCTAAACTACAGGACTGTTTTGCTATCACAGACTGGAACATGTTCCGGGATTCTTCCGATGGCATTGAGGAGTACACCACATCAGTCACTGGCTTTATCAATAAGTGCATCGAGGATATCATCCCCACAGTGACTGTATCCCCACAGTGACTGTATGTACATACCCCAACCAGAAGCCATGGATTACAGGCAACATTCGCACTGAGCTAAAGGGTAGAGCTGCCGCTTTCAAGGTGCGGGACTCGGAAGCTTACAAGAAATCACGTTATGCCCTGCGACGAACCATCAAACAGGCAAAGCGTCAATACAGGGCTAAGACTGAATCATACTACACCGGCTCCGACGTTCTTATGTGGCAGGGCTTGCAAACTATTACAGACTACAAAGGGAAGCACAGCTGCGAGCTGCCCAGTGACACGAGCCTACCAGACAAGCTAAATCCCTTCTATGCTCGCTTCGAGACAAGCAACACTGAGGCATGCATGAGAGCACCAGCTGCTCTGGACGACTGTGAGATCACGCTCTCCGTAGCCGACGTGAGTAAGACCTTTAAACAGGTCAACATACACAAGGCTGCGGGGCCAGACGGATTACCAGGACGTGTGCTCCGGGCATGTGCTGACCAACTGGCAGGTGTCTTCACTGACATTTTCAACATGTCCCTAATTGAGTCTGTAATACCAACATGTTTCAAGCAGACTACCATAGTCCCTGTGCCCAAGAACACAAAGGCAACCTGCCTAAATGACTACAGACCCGTAGCACTCACGTCCGTAGCCATGAAGTGCTTTGAAAGGCTGGTAATGGCTCACATCAACACCATTATCCCAGAAACCCTAGACCCACTCCAATTTGCATACCGCCCAAACAGATCCACAGATGATGCAATCTCTATTGCACTCCACACTGCCCTTTCCCACCTGGACAAAAGGAACACTTGTGAGAATGCTATTCATTGACTACAGCTCAGCGTTCAACACCATAGTACCCTCAAAGCTCATCACTAAGCTAAGGATCCTGAGACTAAACACCTCCCTCTGCAACTGGATCCTGGACTTCCTGGCGGGCCGCCCCCCAGGTGGTGAGGGTAGGTAGCAACACATCTGCCACGCTGATCCTCAACACTGGAGCTCCACGGGGGTGCGTGCTTAGTCCTCTCCTGTACTCCCTGTTCACCCACGACTGCATGGCCAGGCACGACTCCAACACCATCATTAAGTTTGCAGACAACACAACAGACGAGACAGCCTATAGGGAGGAGGTCAGAGACCTGGCCGTGTGGTGCCAGAATAACAACCTATCCCTCAACGTAACCAAGACAAAGGAGATGATTGTGGACTACAGGAAAAGGAGGACCAAGCACGTCCCCATTCTCATCGACGGGGCTGTAGTGGAGCAGGTTGAGAGCTTCAAGTTCCTCGGTGTTCACATCAACAACAAACTAGAATGATCCAAACACATCAAGACAGTCGTGAAGAGGGCACGACAAAGCCTATTCCCCCTCAGGAAACTAAAAAGATTTGGCATGGTTCCTGAGATCCTCAAAAGGTTCTACAGCTGCAACATCGAGAGCATCCTGACTGGTTGCATCACTACCTGGTACAGCAATTGCTTGGCCTCTGACCGCAAGGCACTACAGAGGGTAGTGCGTACAGCCCAGTACATCACTGGGGCTAAGCTGCCTGCCATCCAGGACCTCTACACCAGGCGGTGTCAGAGGAAGGCCCTAAAAATTGTCAAAGACCCCAGCCACCCCAGTCATGGACTGTTCTAACTACTACCGCATGGCAAGCGGTACCGGAGTGCCAAGTCTAGGACAAAAAAGGCTTCTCAACAGTTTTTACCCCCAAGCCATAAGACTCCTGAACAGGTAATCAAATGGCTACCTGGACTATTTGCATTGTGTGCCCCCCCAACCCCCCTCTTTACGCTGCTGCTACTCTCTGTTTATCATATATGCATAGTCACTTTAACTATACATTCATGTACATACTACCTCAATTGGGCCGACCAACCAGTGCTCCCGCACATTGGCTAACCAGGCTATCTGCATTGTGTCCCACCATCCACCAGCTGCCAACCCCTCTTTTACGCTACTGCTACTCTCTGTTCATCATATATGCATAGTCACTTTAACCATATCTACATGTACATACTACCTCAACTAACCGGTGTCTGTATGTAGCCTCGCTACTTTTATAGCCTCGCTACTGTATATAGCCTGTCTTTTTACCGTTGTTTTTATTTCTTTACTTACCTATTGTTCACCTAACACCTTTTTTGCACTGTTGGTTAGAGCCTACAACTAAGCATTTCACTGTAAGGTCTACACCTGTTGCATTCGGCGCACGTGACAAATAAACTTTGATTTGATCCTCGACTTCGGCGATGTCATCTACAAAATAGCTTCCAATACTCAGCAAACTGGATGCTATCTATCACAGTGCCATCCGTTTTGTTATCAAAGCCCCTTATACCACCCACCACTGTGACCTGTATGCTCTAGTCGGCTGGCCCTCGCTACATATTCGTCACCAGACCCACTGGCTCCAGGTCATCTATAGGTCTATGCTAGGTAAAGCTCCACCTTATCTCAGCTCACTGGTCACAATAACAACACCCACCCGTAGCACGTGCTCCAGCAGGTATATCTCACTGGTCATCCAAAGCCAACACCTCCTTTGGCCACCTTTCCTTCCAGTTCTCTGCTGCCAGTGACTGGAACGAATTGCAAAAATCGCTGAAGCTGGAGACTTATATTTCCCTCACTAACTTTAAACATCAGCTATCTGAGCAGCTAATCGATCGCTGCAGCTGTACATAGTCCATCTGTAAATAGCCCACCCAATCTACTTACCTCATCACCATATTGTTTTTATTTACTTTTCTGCTCTTTTGCATGCCAGTATCTCTACTTGCACATCATCATCTGCTCATTTATCACTCCAGTGTTAATCTGCTAAATTGTAATTATTTTGCTACTATGGCCTATTTATTGCCTACCTCCTCACGCCATTTGCACACACTGTATATAGACTTTATTTCTTAGAATTTTTCTATTGTGTTTGACTGTACGCTTGTTTATTCCATGTGTAACTCCATGTGTTGTTGTTTGTGTCGCACTGCCTTGCTTTATCTTCTCTAGGATCGGGGGCAGTATTTTGACGTCCGGATGAAAGGCGTGCCCAAATTAAACTGCCTGCTTCTCGGGCCTAGAAGGTAGGATATGCTTATTATTAGTAGATTTGGATAGAAAACACTCTGAAGTTTCTAAAACTGTTTGAATGATGTCTGTGAGTATAACAGAACTCATATGGCAGGCAAAAACCTGAGAATAAATCCAACCTTGAAGTGACTTGTAGTTTTTCTAATCTAATCCCTATTCAAACTACAGTGTCTGTGGGATCATTTTGCACTTCCTAAGGCTTCCATTGGCTGTCAACAGCCTTTAGAAACGTGTTTCATGTGTCTACTGTTACTGGGCAGAGAATAGGAGCTCAGTCAATCAGTGGACTGCCTGGGACCAGTGAGTTGTTTACTGCGCGGGCATGCTGGCGCGCCGCTCCTTCTTTTTCCTCTGTAATAAATACGCTATTGTCCGGTTGGAATATTATCAAAGTTTTATGTTAAAAAGACCCTAAGGATTGATTGTAAACATTGTTTGACATGTTTCTACGAACGGTAATGGAACTATTTGACTTTTCGTCTCTGGTTTTGCGCTCTCGCGTTATGCCTTTGGATTAGTGATCTGAACACGCGAACAAAACGGAGGTATTTGGACATAAATATGGAGTATTTCGAACAAAAATAACATTTCTTGTGGGAGTCCTGGGAGTGCATTCCGACGAAGATCAGCAAAGGTAAGGGAAGATTTATAATACTAATTCTGAGTTTAGTTGTGTTAGGGTTAAACTGGATATTTATTTGCATAACTTATATAATATACCGGAGAAGCGATGCTACATTATTAAGTATATAAACTATGGATAAGTCAACTGCTGAAGACAAGAACTACAACCGGCGACAGGAAGTGCGTCACGAGGCTGGGACCAGCCTGCACGCTGACGATAGGATGAGCAAGTTTAAACCACGCTCCTCCTCCCTCTGACAGGCCAGCATTGAGCGGGAACTATCACTGTCAGAGTATATAAGAGAGAACAATAGGATGGGACGCTCTCTTCTCTGTCTGCCCTGCGTGGTGTAACAGCGAGACCGTATGCGAACGACATATTTACCATACACGTGTTTGCATTAATTAAAGTACAAATAAATCAGAAGTTACTATGTGCTGACTATTTTGTTCTGATACCAGAATCGAATTGACGCAACTTTAACAGTTGACTCCAGAACTTGGCGGGTAACTGTATAGCTTGCTTTGATGGCTGAGCTCTGTACTCAGAATATTGAAAAATGTGCTTTCGCCGTAAAGCTATTTTAAAATCTGACACAGCGGTTGCATTAAGGAGAAGTGTATCTATAATTCTTTCAATAACTGTTGTAAATTTTTTCAACGTTTGAGTATTTTTGTAAATTGATGTGCTCATTCACTGGAAGTCTTGGTGGGAATACATTTTCTGAACATCACGCGCCTTATGGATATAAATATGAACTTTATCAAGCAAAACATACATGTATTTTGTAACATTGAGTCCTGGGAGTGTCATCTGATGAAGATCATCAAAGGTTAGTGATTCATTTTAGCTGTATTTCTGGTTTTTGTGACGCCTCTCCTTGCTTGGAAAATGGCTGTGGTTTTTCTTGTCTCGGCGCTGTCCTAACATAATCTAATTTTATGCTTACGTCGTAAAGCCTTTTTGAAATCGGACACTGTGGTTGGATTAAGGAGAATCGTATCTTTAAAATGGTGTATAATACTTGTATGTTTGAGAAATTTGAATTATGAGATTTTTGTTTTGAATTTGCCGCCCTGCTATTTCACTGACTGTTGATAGGGTGGGACGCTAGCGTCCCAGATGTCCCAGAGAGGACATCTAGGCCAGGTCGCAGTTGTAAATGAGAACTTGTTCTCAACTAGCCTACCTGGTTAAATAAAGGTGAAATAAAAATAAAATGGCTCAGGTGAGTAAGACTTTTAGAAGGGTTAACAGTTGCAAGGCCAGGGACCAGACGCAATACCAAGGCATGTGCTCAGAGCATCCACATCGACAGGGCTGTAGTGGAAGTTCCATGGTGTACACATATCTTAGTTAACATGGTCCATACACACCCACACAGTCGTGAAGAGGGCACAACAGCACCTTTTCTCCCTCCGGAGGCTGAAAAGATTTGTCATCGGCCATCAGATCCCCAAGAGGATTTACAACTGCACCACCGCAAGGCTCTATAGAGAGTGGAGCGGACGGCCGAGTTCATCACTGGGGCCGAGCTCCCTGCCATCCAGGACCTTTATACCAGGCAGTGTCTGAGGAAGGCCTAGAAAACTGCAAAAGACTAAAGCCACACAAGCCATGGATTGTTCTCTCTGCTACCATCTGGCATGCAAGTGGTACCATAGCATGTTCCGAGACAGCTTCTATCTCCAAGCAATGAGACTGCAGAACAGCCAATCATTGGCTATCCGGACTATCTGGACTCTATGCTCACACTCACACACTGACACACATGACGCACGCATATTGAAGCCACACACATAACACACACATACTGACGCCACACACACGATCACACTCATCATATACGCTGCTGCTACTTTTTACTCTTATTATTATTATCCATCCTGATGCCTAGTTACTTTACCCCTGCCTACATGTCCAAATCTACCTTAATTTAACTACCACGCATGCCTGCACATTTATGTTATTGGTAATCCTTGTACTGTGCATTTGGAAAGTATTCAGACTCCTTGACTTTTTCCACATTTAGTTACGTTAAAGCCTTATTAAAAAAAAAATGTCCTCAATCTACACACAATACCCCATAATGACAAACCAAAAACTGTTTTCTAGACATTTGTGCAAATGTATTAAAAATAAAAACAGAAATACCTTTACTTATTTGCTGTGAGAATTGAAATTTAACTCAGGTGCATCCTGTTTCCATTGATCATCCTTGATGTTTCTACAACTTGAATCCACCTGTGGTTAATTCAATTGATTGGACATAATTTGGAAAGGCACACACCTGTCTGTATAAGGTCCCACTGTTGAAAGTGCATGTCAGAGCAAAAACCAAGCCATGAAGTCGAAGGAATCGTCCGGCCTTTGGTCTTATGAAACCAAGATTGAACTATTTGGCCTGAATGCCAAGCGTCACGTCTGTAGGAAACCTGCCACCATCCCTACGGTAAAGCATGGTGGTGGCAGCATCATGCTGTGGGGATGTTTTTCAGCGGCAAGGACTGGGAGACTAGTCAGGATCGAGGGAATGCTAAATGGAGAAAAGTACAGACCGATCCTTGATGAAAACCTGCTCCAGAGCACTCAGGACCTCAGACTGGGGGGGGGGGGGGGGAGGTTCACCTTGCAACAGGACAACGACCCTAAGCACACAGCCAAGACAACGCAGGAGTGGCTTCGGGACAGCTCTCTGAATGTCTTTGAGTGGCCCAGCCAGAGCCCGGACTTGAACCCGATCTAACATCTCGGGAGATACCTGAAAATAGCTGTGCAGCGACGCTCCCCATCCAACCTGACAGAGCTTGAGAGGATCTGCAGAGAAGAATGTGAGAAACTTCCCAAATACAGGTGTGCCAAGCTTGTAGCGTCATACTCAAGAAGACTCGAGACTGTAATCGCTGCCAAAGTTGCTTCAACAAAGTACTGAGTAAAGGGTCTGTATACTTATGATATTTCAGTTTCTCTCATTATAAATTTGCAAACAATTCTAAAAACCTGTTTTTTCTTTGTCATTATGGGGTATTGTGTGTAGATTGACGAGGGGAAAAAACTATTTAATCTATTTTAGAATAAGGCTGAACATAAAAAAGTCAAGGGGTC
Source organism: Salmo trutta (assembly GCF_901001165.1). NCBI lineage: Eukaryota > Metazoa > Chordata > Actinopteri > Salmoniformes > Salmonidae > Salmo > Salmo trutta. Next base: position 21,150,035 of record NC_042988.1, on the reverse strand, counting down.
TGAATACTTTCCGAATGCATTGTACAGTGGCATGAAAAAGTATGTGAACCCTTTGGAATTACCTGAATTTCTGCATAAATTCGATCTGATCTTCATCTAGGTCACAACAGACGAACATAGTGTGCTTACAATAATTTGTGTGTTATTAGTTTATTTTTCTTGACTATATTGAATACATCATTTAAACATTCAGTGTAGGTTGGAAAAAGTATGTGAACCTCTAGGCTAATGATTTCTCCAAAAGCTAATTGGAGTCAGCTAACCTGGAGTCCAATCAATGAGATTGGAGATGTTGGTTAGAGCTGCCTTTCCCTATAAAATACACTCACAGAATTTGAGTTTGCTATTCACAAGAAGCATTGCCTGGTGTGAACCATGCCTCAAACAAAGAGACTTCAGAAGACCTAAGATTAAAAATTGTTGACTTGACTGGAAAGGGTTACAAAAGTATATCTCTAAAAGCCTTGATATTCATCCGTCCACAGTAAGACAAATTCTCTATAAAATAGACAGTTCAGCACTGTTGCTACTCTCCCTAGGAGTGGCCTTCCTGCTAAGATGACTGCAAGAGCACAGAGCAGAATGCTCAATGAGGTTAAGAAGAATCCTAGAGTGTCACTTGTTGGGGATAGGGGGCAGTATTTTCACGGCCGGATAAAAAACATACCCGATTTAAACTGGTTACTACTCTTACCCAGAAACGAGAATATGCATATAATTAGTAGATTTGGATAGAAAACACTGACGTTTCTAAAACTGTCTGTGAGTATAACAGAACTCATATGGCAGTCAAAACCCTGAGACAAATCCTAACAGGAAGTGGAAATCTGATTTGTGGAATCACTTTCAACACTTTGCCTATGAAACACACCGTGAGTTAGGATTCATTTAGCACTTCCTAAGGCTTCCACTAGATGTCAAGTCTTTACAAAGTGGTTTGAGTCTTCTCCGGTAAAAACTGACCGAACGAGAGGCCTGGAAAGTTTGTCATAGAGGGAGGGCCATTACTACTATGATGCGCGTGCCCGTGGGTACTCTTTCGTTACGAAATATTTAGTAAGACAATGCAATCGTCCGCCTTGAATATTATTGAAGTTCTGATTGAAAAAGGCCCTAAAGATTTGTTATACAACGTTTGACATGTTTGAACGAACGTAAATACATTTTTTTTGCACATTCGTGAGGACAAGTCCCGCGCGCTTCGTACATTATGAGTAGCCTTCGGAACGCGCTAACAAGAAGGAGCTATTGGGGCATAAATTATTAACTTTTTCGAACAAAACTACATTTGTTGTGGACCTGGGATTCCTGGAAGTGCCTTCTGATGAAGATAATCAAAGGTAAGTGAATATTTACAATAGTATATTTGATTTTAGATGACTCCAAGATGGCGCTAACCTGTATCGCCTAGCCTATTTTTCTGAGCATAGCACCTCGTTTATTGCAAAGTGTGATTTCCCAGTAAAGTTATTTTTAAATCTGGCAATGCGGTTGCATTCACGAGATGTTAATCTATAATTCTTTGAATGACAATATTATATTTTACCAATGTTTTCGAATAGTAATTTTGTAAATTGTAGCGCTGATTCACCGGAAGCATTTGAGGGAAAATATTTTCTGAACGTCACGCGCCGATGTAAAATGCTGTTTTTATATATAAATATGAACTTTATCTAACAAAAAAATGCATGTATTGTGTAACATGATGTCCTAGGAGTGTCATTTGATGAAGATTGTCAAAGGTTAGTGCTGCATTTAGCTGTGTTCTGGGTATTTGTGATGCATGCTAGTTGCTTTGAAAATGGCAGTGTGATTATTTTTGGCAGGGTACTCTCCTAACATAATCTAATGTTTTGCTTTTGCTGTAAAGCCTTTTTGAAATCGGACAACGTGGTTCGATTCAGGAGAGGTGTATCTATAAAATGGTGTGTAAAAGTCATATGTTTGAGAAATTGAAGTTATAGCATTTATGAGGTATTTGTATTTCGCGCGACGCGATTCCACTGGCTGTTGACTAGGGTGGGACGCAAACGTCCCACGGTTCCCAGACAGGTTAAAGACTTACAGAAATCTCTGGAACATGCTAACATCTCTGTTGACGAGTCTACGATACGTAAAACACTTAACAAGAATGGTGTTCATGGGAGGACACCACCCTGCTGTCCAAAATAAAACATTGCTGCACATTGAAGTTTGCAAAAGTGCACCTGGATGTTCCACAGCGCTACTGGAAAAATATTCTGTGGACAGATGAAACTACAGTTGAGTTGTTTGGAAGGAACACACAACACTATGTGTGGAGAAAAAAAGGCACAGCACACCAACATCAAAGCCTCATCCCAACTGTAAGGTATGGCAGAGGGAGCATCATGGTTTGGGGCTGCTTTGCTGCCTCAGGGCCTGGACAGCTTGCTATCATCGACGGAAAAATGAATTCCCAAGTTTATCAAGACATTTTGCAGGAGAATGTTAGGCTATCTGTCCGCCAATTGAAGCTCAATGGAAGTTGGGTGATGTAACAGGATAACGACCCAAAACACAGAAGTAAATCAACAACAGAATGGCTTCAACCGAAGAAAATATGTCTTCTGGAGTGGTCCAGTCAGAGTCCTGACCTCAACCCGATTGAGATGCTGTGGCATGACCTCAAGAGAGCAGTTCACACCAGACATCCCAAGAATATTGCTGAACTGCAACAGTTTTGTGAAGAGGAATGATCCAAAATTCCTCCTGACCGTTGTGCAGGTCTGATCCGCAACTACAGAAAACTGCCAAAGGAGGGTCAACCAGTTATTAAATCCAAGGGTTCACATACTTTTTCTACCCTGCACTGTGAATCTTTACATGGTATGTTCAGTAAAGACATGAAAACGTATAATTGTTTGTGTGTTATTAGTTTAAGCAGACTATTGCTGTGACCTAAATGAAGATCAGATACATTTTTATGACCAATTTATGCAGAAATCCAGGTATTTCCAATTTCCTCATACTACTTCTTGCCACTGTATGTAGCTTCATTCTTGTGTGTTTAATTTCTCATGTGTTTTTATTTTCTGTATTGTTGAGGAAGAGTTTGTAAGCATTTCACTGTAAGGTCTACCTGTTGTATTCAGCACATGTGACTAATACAATTTGGTAAGACCTGTACAGTAAGCTGAAGGAGGGAGTTAGGTGAGCCAGAACTACTGCATGGCAATTAAATGACCCTTTCTACTTTTGGTTCTTGACCATGACAGTTGAACACTCCAGAAAACAACACACTTATAAAATCAAAGACAGCCTCTTGAGAGTCAAGATGCTCCAACCTGTGCTGCTGGCTCTCTACAGTCTAATCCTCTTATCTCCCGACCAGCAGAGATGCACTGTAGCTTATGAGATAATAATACATTATAGACCTCTCTGCTGCTTCAGTCCACTTTCACCTCACAAAGTCACAGTTAGACTGCTGCTCAACGCATGGTGGAGTTACACCAGCTGGGGAATGCGAACTGGTTATTACCTGCAGCATTAGAGAAACTCTATTACAGACCATAAATGTTACGTCATTGGCAAAGGGGTTTTCTTTCAGTAAATGCCATGGGATCTTTAGTGACTTCAGAGTCAGGACCTCCAGATTAACATCTCAATCAAAAGGACGGTTGGGCGAAGGGAGAGCCTCCCCACTGGGCACAGACGTCAGTCAGTCTAGTTTTGATTTACATTTGGTTAAATTGTCAACTAACATGAACTCAACAAAAAATATCACCATGTCATTGAATTTAGGTTCAAAGTTAGTTGGAACAGGAAAAGCTCATCGCCTCCCTCACCCCGTTCCCATCGTTCTCCTCTCCTCCTCGCCATCCTTCAGTACTCACTCCTGTGCCTGTGCTTTCTCCTCTCCTCCTCGCCATCCTTCAGTACTCACTCCTGTGCCTGTGCTTTCTCCTCTCCTCCTCGCCATCCTTCAGTACTCACTCCTGTGCCTGTGCTTTCTCCTCTCCTCCTCGCCATCCTTCAGTACTCACTCCTGTGCCTGTGCTTTCTCCTCTCCTCCTCGCCATCCTTCAGTACTCACTCCTGTGCCTGTGCTTTCTCCTCTCCTCCTCGCCATCCTTCAGTTCTCACTCCTGTGCCTGTGCTTTTTCAAGCTGAAGTTCAACTTGAGTTCACAGACAGGAAAATATGATTAGAATGGGCTTAAATGTGTGTCTCCATTAAACTCGGGTGACAATGGAGTATAAGCACCTTCATTAAGCTGGCAAATTCCAATCATCTTCTCTCAACATATCCCATTAAAACTTATCTTATCTTGGCTAAGAGTGTTCAGCATTTCTGGAGCAGCTATGATGAGAATGTCTTTCACGTCACCTCAGCCATTTTGTGCATGTTAGTCTAGTGTGGTAGAAAAAGTTGGTGGATTATTTCTGGCACTATAAAATTGTCATTAAATCCCATATCACCTCACTTAAATCATGTAACAAAAACATAATGAACAATATGCCGCACCAATACTCAAAGCACTGTACTGTAGCTGTGATTCAAGTCAGTAGTAGATATATCTACTGGACAAAACATTTAAGGAAGAAAGACCTAATTGGAAAAAGTTTCTCATTGCAGATTGAAATGCACTTCAGAATGCACATATCTCACCATTCCATTAAAACAATTTACACTGTTGGACAGAATGAGCCATTTTCCTTTTTAATATCTGGACGGACTGCCACAAAAAACGTGTGCAGACATGACGTTGGCACAGTCCATTGGAGATAAGTTTGATATAGCTCTCAGGACTGAGTGGCCTGGTTCCCATAGGAACCCTGTATGGTAGACACCTGTTTGAAGTTAGAGCTTGCAGGTTTGCCTGTAGACATCCTCCCTCTCTCTCTTCAGGCCTGAAGGTAGGTTCATCTCTCTAATTTCTACCGTCTCTATTTTCCCCCTGCGGAGTTTGCGAGGCTCTCTGTTACCTCCAGAGAGGAGTGATACGCAACCTGGCAATGGCATCTTAATCAGGACAACCACAGGAGGGAGAAGACCGTGGGAGGACAAACAGGAGTTTGGAACTAAAACTTTGTTTAGTCATCAGCACAGATTGTCTGTGTCGGTTAATGTCATTCTCTGAAATGATAGAATCAGTCATGTGCTTGAGTGTCTTCCATGTGTTTTATGAAAGAGTGATCTACTTGTCTATACTAGTGGAAGAATCGTAAAATTCACATCAGATGTTGTAGAAATGTCTCCATCAGTTTCCTTCACTAAATCCATATTGGTGCCTCTATATCAAAATCTATGTAAATGAATGAGTACATTATTGGCAACCTCAAGTGAATGATGACGTTCATTTTACACCCAGGTCAGGGAATGTGAAATGCTGATGAGGGCTATCAACCCTGTTGATTGCAAAGGGATAATTGAATGATTGTCTACAGTATATGGCCTTTCTCAACATCTACCTCCAGCTCAATCTCCCTCAGAGACAGACTGGGACATGGACCAGCTCCCCTGCAAACTCACTTTACAGGGTCTCATCATGGTATTGGGGTATGGCGACTGTGGAGTATAAGTTTGTGTTTGACGGTTACTTCAGTAAATCATTGGTGTCTACAAGACTGAAAATCCTGAGGTCGGACAGACCAAGATAGCAAAGAACTGTAGAGCTGCTGGTTGAGGTGAGATGAGTGAGAGGTGGGATCTATTGCACCTAGAGCCATGGATAAGCAACACTACTCTCCGTCCCAACAGAACTCACTCTGATCTGCACCATCTAAACGCAGCCTTCCACCCACTCTGGCAACCTTCTCACAAATTGTCTGTGGGTATTTAGGCACCACTCCATGATCTAAATGCGTCCAAGCCAACAGTGCCTGCAGAGAAATCACCAACTCTGAAAGAAGTCATTAGAGCATTGTCTTCCATTTGGCTTTGTGAAATTTACCAAAAAAGATGGATGACAGCTTTACACTCAATTGCTTTTCTAAATCTACAGACTCATTCATGTCTCAAGATGTAACCTGACTCTTAAACTTGTTTTAGAGTTGTACCAGAATGTTTCTTTTTTATTAATCAACACTTGTATGTACAAATATAGTAATGTATGAGACATGGAAAATATTACATCTAGTAGTGCATCTACTGTACAAGTATCCCAACTGCATTATGATCAAAGTATTTCACAGAATATTACATTCCATACAGTATCTGCATGTCACTTGAAGCAATGCAGATATTAGCAACTATAGCATTGCAATACTATTATCAGGGATATCATTTTGAATCCCCTCACTTCTGTGTTCCTCATAACTCCATCCCCCTAACATTCCTGTTGTTGGACCAAATGTAGTCCATAAAGACTATTGCAAAACTTTCACCTTATAGCAGGGTACAGTACAATCATGCATTTCCCTGAGATGCATTATGTCAGCCATACGTCTTGTTTGGCAGCCATTTTGTGGGTTTGGCGACCGGGTATTCTAGTAATTTCAGAATTGCCAATGCACTGAGCCTCCGGTCAGAGCAGCAGGTAGGGAGTCTCATTTTTCTCACTTTAACATTATCCAGCTGTCCAGTTCCGTGACGCATTCCCCCCTGTGTTATAATGATACCAGCAGTGTACAGCTGCTCCTCTACCCCATGGTGACCGACCCTACCGGTTCACCTGTGTCACCCACAGTGACCTCCAGCAGGGCCATCCTCCTCAGTGTCCCTCCCACCTATAGAAAGGGCCTCGGGGACGGCTGAGGGAGTGGTGGCAGGTCACCTTCCCCCAGGTGCTGGTCACAGTCATAAGCAGTCCCTGCACAGCGCCACCTGGCCCTTACGGTAGTCCCTGCAGGGACAGAGGCGGTGGTACTTGGTGTTGGCCCCGGCACAGCTGAACAGCATAGGGTCTTTCTGGAGGCCACACTCACTACTCTCCACTGAGAAGGCTGGGAAGATGTGGTTCATCTCAGCCTCCACCCCCTCACACTGCACCTCCAGCCTGGGCAGAGACACCAGAGAAATGTCTTTATATATCATTATTCATGTTGTCATGTGATTTACATTATAATCAATGTTTTAAAAAAGGCTTCATAAATGGCTATCAATATCATTACACCAAAGCACACTGGGTAGTGCATTAGAATGAGGGAGGATATTCAGAAGAATTTAAGATGCTCATATTGATTGTTTCCTCAGTGATCGTGCTGTATAACAGAATCTGCTAAATGTTAAATTACAAAATGTAATGTGTAACATATGGTGGTGTGATCACATGGAGGTGGAGGGAGGCAGCAGCAGCTCACCCGCTGAAGGCCTCTTTGATATTGATGAAGCGGTAGAAGGCGGGCTCACAGATCAGGCCTGCGCTCTGGCACGCATCTATACACGACTGGCCCTCCAGGGAGGCCAGCAGCCTCAGGGCGCTAAGCGGGGGCCAGGAGGGGGGAGTGCTGATGTTGGAGGCCCAGGCCAGGGCACTGGAGTTGGGCAGCAGGACAAAGGGGCTGGGGGGGCTGCCTGGCCAACTGCTGGATGCATTCGCTGAGGGAAATGGAGCTTCGGGTGCACAGAATTCCTGCCGAGTACAATACAACAGAATAACTACACAATCTGGCTATTCAGCATTACATTCATCAATCAATTCTACTGTAGCCTACATTCAGCATTGAAGCGGCAGGTAGCCTAGTGGTTAAAGCGTTGAGCCAAAAGGTCGTAACCAAAATACCCAAGCCAACAAGGTGAAAAATCTGTCGGTGCCGTTGAGCAAGACTTAACCCTAATTTGCTCCAGGTGGGCTGTACTAATAGGGCTGACCCTGTAAAACAACACATTTTACTGCACCTATCCTGTGTGTGACAATATATATATTTTTATTAATTCAGCTGTGAACTATACATTCATTTATTAGCTATACATTCTGATGGGTTCTGATTTAGACAGAATAATAAAAGCAGCATCACCATAGCTCTTATGACATACAAATGGCCTTCCAGCCTCCTGAAATAATATGAATATACAGTACCAGTCAAAAGTTTGGACACACCTACTCATTCAAGGGTTTCTTTATTTTTACTATTTTCTACACACATAAAATTATAGTCAACACATCAAAACCAGGAAATAACACATATGGAATCATGCAGTAAACAAATCAAAATATATTTTATATTTGAGATTCTTCAAAGTAGCCACCCTTTGCCTTGACAGCTTTGAAAACTATTGGCATTCTCTCAACCAACTCATGAGGTAGTCACCTGGAATACATTTCAATTAACATGTGTGTGTTGTTAATTTGAGTAATTTCTTTCCTTCTTAATGTGTTTGAGTCAAATCAGTTGTGTTGTGACAAGGTAGGAGTGGTATACTGAAGATAGCCCTATTTGGTAAAAGACCAAGTCCATATTATGGCAAGAACAGCTCAAATAAGCAAAGAGAAATGACAGACCATCATTACTTTAAGACATGAAGGTCAGTCAATACATAAAATTAATCACTTTTAAAGTTTATTAAAGTGCATTCGCAAAAAACATCAAGCGCTATGATAAAACTGGCTCTCTTGAGGACCGCCACAGGAAAGGAAGACCCAGAGTTACCTCTGCTGCAGAGGATAAGTTCATTAGAGTTAACTGCACCTCAGATTGCAGCCCAAATAAATGCTTCAGCGTTCAAGTAACAGACACATCAACATCAACTGTTCAGAGGAGACTGCGTGAATCAGGCCATTGTTGAATTGCTGCAAAGAAACCACTACTAAAGGACACGAATAAGAAAAAGCGTCTTGCTTTGGCCAAGAAACACAAGCAATGGACATTAGACTGGTGCAAATCTGCGATTTTTGTTTCCAGCTGCCATGTCTTTGTGAGACACAGAGGAGGAGGTGGTGTGATGGTGTGGGGGTGATTTGCTGGTGACACTGTCTGTGATTTATTTTGAATTCAAGGCACACTTAACCTGCATGGCTACCATAGCATTCTGCAGCGATATGCCATCCCATCTGGTTTGCGTTGAGGGGGACTATCATTTGTTTTCAACAGGACAATGACCCAAGACACCTCCAGGCTGTGTAAGGGCTGTTTGACTAAGAAGGTGAGTGATAGAGTGCTGCGTCAGATGACCTGGCTTCCACAATCACCCAACCTCCACCCAATTGGGATGAGTTGGACCACAAAGTGAAAGAAAAGTAGCCAAGTGCTCAGCATATGTGAGAACTCCTTCAAGACTGTTGGAAAAGCATTCCAGGTGAAGCTGGTTGAGAGAATGCCAAGATTATGCAAAACTGTCATCAAGAATCAAAAATATATTTTGATTTGATTAACACTTTTTGGTTTACTACGCGATTCCATATATGTTATTTCATTATTTTCTACATTGTAAAAACTAAGAAAAACCCATGAATGAGTAGGTGTGTCAGAACTTTTGACTGGTACTGTATATACACACATACCGGCATACATAATTTTGATAGCAGGACACTGTAAAGTCCATTATCCCTCTGAAGAGTATGAATCCTAAGCAACCTGCCTACACATAGTTTGAAGAACAACATAGCTACTGTAGTAGGTTGAAGCTGTGTGCTGGAAACCCTAGGTAGAGTATGGGTGAAATAGGCAATGTGGTGCTCATGGGAATTTCCTTTATTTTTTCAGCTTCAGACCAATGCCTATTTTCAATTAAAACCTTGTTTTTAAATTCCAAGGTTTTTACACTGGAAGGTGATTATGCAACATTATTATACAACATAATTAAGCAATAAGGCCCAGGGGATGTGGTATATGGCCAATATACCACGGCTAAGGGCTGTTCAACATCTCAACCACTATTTGTATCAGTTTGAATCATTTTCAATGGGGGCTTTTATTTTGAAGGTGAACTGCAAATTCCACTATTGTGGCTAGCTTCACACAGGTGTGCGCGACAGAGTTGAAAAATATCCAACACATGGCAGAGTTGTTAGTTTGGCACTGTGTAAGAGTGTATTGGAATGTATTATGGATATTAAACTGATGAGTTTCTCTGATGCTAGCAAGCATGCATTTGCACCGCTTACATATTCTTTCAGAAATGCCACAAAAAGGTAGCATCTTTGGCACTTAATGGACAGAAATGAGCATGTGAGAGGATAAACTATAAATTGACAAAAAACTGTTACACCTACACATTTTGTCAATCTGGCATTTTTCAAATCCCGATGGTTGCTTTATGGACGCTGTAGTCTTGTTTTAATCCGACGTCTAGAATTTTAGCTAGGTAGGCGCAAGAAATACTCTGCTATGTGGTTCTCAGTAATGGCTCATGACAAGAGGCGGGGAGTGTGTTGAGTACCTCCAATCAAGTTGATTTGCGATTTTTCATTGAGATTGGTGTCATATTGGCTTAGATATGATGGTAGGGAGATTTGAATTTAACACTGAACTATCATCATGTCTATAATACATTTATGCCACCAATAATAAAATGAGGTTCAGGCAGGAATCAACCCTGGGAGAGCACCTCCCCAGTTGGGCCTATTCATAAGGAACAGGGTATAATATTTCTGCGTCATCTTCCTCTGACCCCCAGCCCGGTTTATTAAACAGGCTCCCAGCGCCCTGCTGCAATAACCAGGCCTCCTCCACACCACGGCCCCCCAGCCCTGGGCTACTGCTCAACAGGAAAACAGGGCGAGCTGTCACCCACCTCATCCGGAGTCTGTGTGTGTGTGTGTGTGTGTGTGTGTGTGTGTGTGTGTGTGTGTGTGTGTGTGTGTGTGTGTGTGTGTGTGTGTGTGTGTGTGTGTGTGTGATAAGAAAGCAGTATAAAAATTCTAAATAAAGAATCCGTGAGGATCATGGGGTCAGTGCTGCCCACGGAGGAGGATAGAAGGATTGTCGCTGATTGGGAGTCTGTGCTCGTACATGCCAGGCGGGCGTCTCAGTCAGTCACAGCCCACTGAGCACACTACTCTGTGTGTGATGGACAGATGGGGGAGTGGATCAGAGCTGGGCATAGGCCACCCTATTTCCCCTTTTCTCCCACGGCCTTAACCAGACTGGCAGACAGGCCCCTCTGTGCACCGCACAAATCATCTCAGCATGATGAACGTACTGGAGCATGACAATGTGTGTAATTGTGCAAAGAAATATTAAAAGGCTTTTAGTGTGTGTGTGGTTGTGTGCGCGGACGTGTTTAACTATACTTGTGGGAAGTAGAAGTCCCCACAAGAATAGTAAATGAACAAACATTTGACCGACTGGGGACATTTTGTCAGTCCCCACAAGGTCAAATGCAATTTCTAGGTGGTTTGGGGTTAAGGTTAGAATTAGTGTTAGGTTTAGAATTAGGTTCAGGGTTTGGAGCTTGGGTTAGTTTTAGGGTTATGGAAATGGACTGAATTGTGTGTCCCCACAAGGTTAGTTAAACAGGACTGTGTGTGTGCAAGTTAACTCTTTTATATGTATACAGTACAGTGTGACTTCATCTTGCCTGTGCATAAATAAATGTGGATGAGGTTGGCTGCACCATCTCCAGGGTAATGGAGGCCGGTGTATGCAACACAAACCCACCTGGTTCTGGATGTAAGCATGCACTCTCTCCAGCATCCCCTCACAGGTGTACTCATAGGGCAGATATGGCTCCACCTGCAGAAAGGAAAGCATACACCGTCACACACCATCGGCTTTAGACCTCCATCAACACCACAGCTATAATAGTACTGCAACGTTTTACTGTTAATCAAAGCTGACATATTCATTAAGGTAATTGTGAACGGCTTCATTATGAGCTGCTTCATATTATAATCAATGACCTCCTACATCACAGGTGACAGCCTTTAACTTGATTTCATTATTCTATTAGCATTGGCTAAATCAATATGACAAACAATGGATTAAGCTGACAATCGACCACAGGTTATGTACGAGCTGCTAAACCGAATGTCTGAATCTTTTTAACAACTCACTGGAGGATGTGATGACCCTCCCACTGTTGACCTTTACCAGATCATGTGAAAACTTTCTCCAGAGCTGGCATATTTCAGAGAGTTAGAGGTTAGAACGTATGTTACATACACAACAGATGCTGTGACACTGCAGTGAAAACAGCACAGAGAAGGCATTTATTTTCAGTGCAGCAGTAAACACACATTAGTCATCAGTGTGAAAGGATGAAGTCTGCAGGTCAATTCTTTCTATTTTGCTGTTATCCAAAGCCTATTTGGGTTAGCTTACATAAATAATTATGATACATGTTGGAGTGAGAAATGTTCAAATCAGCGTGATGGTACTGTATTCCCATTCCACATCACCTAACCTAAGATGTCTGTGCCATTTAAAAAAGATCTCATTGTTTACCATCAGGCCTCTCAGAGGCACTTGAGCTTTTAAACTGATAAAATGGTTCCTTTTAGCATTCACTTACTCGTTTATTTCATCTGAGTTTAATGAAATGTATCTGGCACCTCATCAGCTATTCCAGAATGCAATTTGCCTTTTGGGCATCTTTATATAATGGAAAGAAAAAGGAGAGGAAAAAAACTGCTCTCCATGGAGTCTGAATTGAATTCAGCTTTAGAATACATGTACATCTCTAAACCGACCGCATTTCCTGCATACATACTCATCATATCTGACCAGTATACCTGATTACAATATCACCAGTGGTGTAAAGTACTTCAGTAATACTTTCTAGTATTTTTACTTAAGTCGTTTTTGTGGGGTATCTGTACTTTAATTTACTATTTATATTTTTGACAACTTTTACCTCACTACTTTCCTAAAGAAAATAATGTACTTTTTACTCCATACATTTTCCCTGACACCCAAAAGTACAAGTTACATTTCGAATGCTTAGCAGGACAGAAAGATTTGCCAATTCACACACTTATCATGAGAACAACCCTGGTTATCCCTACTGCTTCTGCCTCACTAAACACAAATGCTTTGTTTATGAATTATGTTTGAGTGTTGAGGTGGGCCTCTGGCTATCTGTAAAATAAAAAAACAAGAAAATCATGCCATCTGGTTTGCTTAATATAAGGAATGTTAGGATTTATTAGTATAATTAAAACCAAATCCTTTTAGACTTTTACTGGGTGACTTTCACTTTTACTAGAGTCATTTTCGATTAAAGCATTTTCGATTAAAGTATCTTTACTTTTACTCAAGTATGACAATTGGGTACTTTTTACACCACTGAATATCACAGGGATTAGTGCCAGGTTTCCTCCAGACGTGACACTTGGCATTCAGGCCAAAGAGTTCTATCTTGGTTTTATCAGACCAGAGAATCTGGTTTCTCATGGTCTGAGAGTCCTTTAGGTGCCTTTGGCAAACTCTAAGCAGGCTGTCATGTGCCTTTTACTGAAGAGTGGCTTCCGTCTGGCCACTACCACAAAGGCCTGATTGGTGGAGCGCTCCAGAGATGGTTGGCCACTGTGTTCTTGGGGACCTTCAATGCTGCAGAAATGTTTTGGTAGCCTTCCCCAGATCTGTGCCTCGACACAATCCTGTCTCGGAGCTCTACAGGCAATTCCTTCGACCTCATGGCTTGATTTTTGCTCTGACTTGCACTGTCAACTGTGGGACCTTACTGTATATAAACAGGTTTGTGCCTTTCCAAATCATGTCCAATCAATTGAATTTGCCACAGGTGGACTCCAATGAAGTTGTAGAAACATCTCAAGGATAATCAATGGAAACAGGATGCACCTGAGCTCAATTTCGAGTCTCATAGCAAAGGGTCTGAATACTTATGTAAAATGTGATGTGTTTTTATTTGTAATAAACTTGCTAACATAAAAACCTGTTATCACTCTGTCATTATGGGGTATTGTGTGTAGATTGATGAGGAAACTAATTTATTTAATACATTTTAGAATAAGGCTGTAATGTAACAAAATGTGGAAAAAGTCAAGGGGTCTGGGGCCTCCCGAGTGGCGCAAAGGTCTAAAGCACTGCCTTAAACACTACAGACCCAGGTTTGATCCTAGGCTGTATGACAACCAGCCGTGAACGGGAGTCCCATAGTGCGGCGCACAATTGGCCCAGCGTCGTCCAGGTTAGGGGAGGGTTTGGCCGGGGGGAGCTTTACTTTGCTCATTGCACTCTAGTGACTTCTTGTGGCAGGCCAGGTGCCTACAGCCTGACTTCGGTCATCAGTTGAACGGTGTTTCCTCCAACACATTGGTGTGGCTGGCGTCCGAGTTAAGTGGGCGGGTGTTAAGGAGCGTGGTTTGGCGGGTCATGATTCACCTCTCCTGAGCTCGTTGAGGAGTTGCAGCGATGAGACAAGATCATAATGGGGTATGACGAAAAAAGTGTGGTAAAAAATGTATATTACAAAAATGTAAAAGTCAAGCGGTCTAAATACTTTCTGAATGCACTGTATATCAACATAATGAAAAGTGCTTGTGTCCTGTATTATTTTGTTGTTTTGTTTTCCTCCTGCCCCTCTACTCCACTCCTAACCCATTACATTTAAGAATTTGTTCTTAACTGACTTGCCTAGTTAAATAAAGGTAAAATAAAAATAAAAACATGCACGTGTTCTACCACAGCATTACATCAAGTGGATGCTCCGTTTTGGTTCCCTCAGCAGCAAGTCTGGGCTATATTTAACCTGCCATTATTCCCCGCGTGGTGGGGGATCGATTGGCCGTACCTTGCATGTTGGCCTGGCGACAGATTGAGCACAGCATGATAGATTCATATCATCTCCAGTAGACAATGGTTAGTGCCTGGAGAAGACAGTATGGGCCCTCTGGAAGACTGCCATACTAACCCAGGTGTCTGCTGCCCAGTTTACCTACTAAGCAACTCCATCTCTGAGGCAATTAGGACTAAAGTCCTTGGAAGGAGCCAGCTATGCAGTTTGCAGTTACACTGGATCCTGTGATTAACAGCTCAATTAGCAATGTGAGAGAGAAGTGGGTCACAACTGGAAATACAGTCTGTGGGAGAGGAGATTATATACCTCCACGGCACCATTAATCATTTGCGTAGGTAATGTTAATACTCAAGACTTTCTTAAACATGAGATGCAGTGAAGATAATACATCTGAAAGGTCATTTGTCTCTGAACAGCCACGCTTATCTCTGTGAAATCATGTGGTCCTCTGTAGCCAGGATAGTGGGTTTGATTCCCGGGACTATCCATACTTAAAATGTATGCACACATGACTAAGTCGCTTTGGATAAAAGCGTCTGCTAAATAGCATATATTATATTATCATCTCAAGTGAAATTAGCATACTAACCTTGGTCTTCATGATGTCACGTATGGCAGACTCAAACTCTTGGGAGTTGTTGAAATCCACCGTGATGACATGTGGCCTGCCTATATACTGCTCAGCATAGGGATGCTGTGAGGAGACCTGATGGAGGAATTAACATAATACTATATCAGTCAATACAGTCTCCATCCAGACAATACATGGACACAGCCACGAGCAGAGAAGCACATGAGTCAGGTTGAGGCCTACCTTGCACTAATTCACTGACTAACATTCATTTTCTCGACAGTATGGAGACAGTCCACTGACACCACAGAGAGAACCCACTCACCTGTCTGGAAGTGGGCTTCCCTCTGAAGAACTCATGGTTGAGGGAACTGTGGGACGGCTTAAACTTGGGCTGCAGAAAGATGCAGCCATTGGCTATGGCCTCTAAAGGGGCTGGCCCTTCGTATGGGAAGCCAAACCCAATGAAAAGCTTGTTTGAGAGAGGAAAAGAAAAGATGAACCAAACTGCTGCTGTTTACTGGCAACTTGAAGTATATAATATGAAAAGGTATTGAAACCCTTCACACCTTGGCCTTTCTGAGCAGCTGTTGCAGCTCTTGTTGGGGCAGCAGGCCGTGGTTTTTGACAAAAGCAGGCACCTCTGGAGGGCGCTGTGTCTCATAATAGACAGTCCCGTGGATATCCATGTAGCGATGCAGAATGGCCAGGAACCTTTCCTTACCCTATGGGTCAATGGAACAAATGGTTAGGACGGACTGGGCACACAGTATAATCTACCTATCCACCCCAAATATGCAGAATGTAACTCCTTTTTTTTAACTAATTCTGTATGAGTTCAAAGTTCTTCTCAAACATAAAGTTATGTTCAGTGTGTTGGTTGCAGGCATAACCAAGACAGGGGCAAACATGTTATTCATGACATTGGCTGTCAGCCTCTTCCACTTAGAGATTCCTCCATACTATCTGTGTCACCCTCCTGGGACTGAAGAGCAAGGGAGAATGTGCTCAACCTAAGAAGACTACAGTACCATGGAGGTCATCTCTCAGAAGAGTTAAAACCCCTTGACTGATAGGCCTCTCACCCTGGAGAGCTTCTAATTGGTGCAGAGCAGTGTGGACAGAAGCCTGTATGACAGACTGTTACTAGGATTAGTGGGGTGGCTACTGTAGCCTCTAGTGCATATAGACTGGCATAGCCAATTAGAGGGGTGATCTGATTTCCTACACCAAGCAACAGCAGCACCATGGGTTTCACCTTGGCTACAGCAGCACACCGGTCACTGATCATAGAGATGTATTGGGTAAGCATGATTTACATATAGTGGTGAGAATGTTGTATTGCTTCAAATCTTCAGTGGCATACTTAGCCTAACATAGAACATTTGTACTGAACACAATATAAATACATATGTATGAGCTTTCCCCTCTGTAGACTAAGAAGCCTTCCAGTTGTAAATAGAACCACTGATGTCATTGCAGATGCTCAATATAAAAGAGCACACAAAGTAAAACTATCATTAGTTGAGAGCTGATATTCTGAGTATTGATTAAAACTCCACCTTTTGTATTTTCCTAAAGCTGTTATAGGGCAGCAGTTTATTGATCTGACAGGGGGATGGCAGAAGATGCAGATAGACCAGGATGAACGCATAACAACCCTCAGGCCTTTTTAGAAAAACTCCAGTATCTTTATGGTAGATAAAGATGATTCACCTGAAACATCTTTCTGTGTCTGAAGAGCTAAAGCTGCTGACTCATTCCAAAATAATTGTAGTTAACTGTCTGGCACATTTAATGGAACATGAACACATTCATTGTGCATGAACAGTATCAATCTCTATAAAAGGAATCTGCAGAGAAACCAAACACCAGGGACAGTCCGTACTATAGCTCAATGTAAAACAACATTTCAGAGGGTGTTCAAAACGTTGACAGGAAGTGCAGGTATACTTACTTGGAGCTGGAGATGATCCATCAACATGGCATGAGAGCAGAACAGGAGGAAACCATGTGGGAAGGAGAAGAGACAAGAGAGAGTGAGTGGGAGAGTCATTTTGATAGTCATTGATAGTCATTTTGTCTCCTTGTAGACATACAGCTGTAGTACAACACATAGCTGACAAGCATGTGAACCGGAGAGCTGAGGATAATGCCAGAAGCAGTGAGCGGAAGTCAGTTTGGAGGGAGGGCCAGGCACAGATGGCATTCACATTCAGAAATATTATACCTCGCACCTCAAACTGTTCAGAGGGAGGGGGAATTCAATAAGCGTAGAGAGTGAGAGAACAAATGCAGCTGATTCAACCACGGGGAGGCGGCCAGACATCAATAAGTGATGCCTTTTTCCTGTAGCTTGGAGGGAGAATTTACGCTAAACAAAAACAATTGCCACTTCCACAACACTCACACCTCTCTGGGCGTACATACATATACCTAGCGGATTGAAGTGTCATGCTTGGCAGATAGGAGAGAATAACTTAGGCATGTTTCAGCTTGACGCTGGGAGTGGGGTGCACTCCATTTATCACATCATGACAGAATACACTGCAGCGTATAACAGACTGCTGACTGTTGTGTAAATATGTTGAGACGCCACCTCAAAAGGACTACACATCTTAGCAGGGAAAAAGTCATTTGTTTGTTGATATCTTGTAGACAGGAGCAGGTGATACGCCCATTGGGGTGTCAGTCAAGTGCACTCTCAGCAATATGGTTTTCTTTAGAGGTTCTACACCACATTAGTGGTGTAGAAATTGAACATTAATATCCATATGATCACCTTCCACATGCTGGCCTCTTTGCCGTACACCACTGCCATGCTGTCCACCTTGTTCCTCTGGATGCTCAGCCTCTCTGTGTCGTTCAGCTCCTCAGCCACAAAACCCATGAAGGAGTTGTCTGGAGTGTGTGCTGTGAGGGACAAACATAGCAAAGTGTCAAGCTGAATAAGTCAAAGTCAATGTAACGACGTGTTCTGAGAGTCGGGAAGCAAGTTCAGGGAGTGAGTGTTTTAATAAAATAAACGGAACATAATACAAAACAAGAAACAAACACAGACATGAAACAGAAACAATGACATCTGGGGAGGGAACCAAAGGGAGTGACATACAGTTGAAGTCAGAAGTCTACATAAACTTAGGTTGGAGTCATTAAAACTCATTTTTCAACCACTCCACACATTTCTTGTTAACAAACTATAGTTTTAGCAAGTCAGCTAGGACATCTACTTTGCACATGACAAGTAATTTTTCCAACAGTTGTTTACAGACAGATTATTTCACTTATAATTCACTGTATCACAATTCCAGGGGGTCAGAAGTTTACATACACTAAGTTGACTGTGCCTTTAAACAGCTTGGAAAATTCCAGAAAATGATGTCATGGCTTTAGAAGCTTCTGATAGGCTAATTGACATCATTTGAGTCAATTGGAGATGTACCTGTGGATATATTTCGAGGCCTACCTTCAAACTCAGTGCCTCTTTGCTTGACATCATGGGAAAATCAAAAGAAATCAGCCAAAAGAATTGTAGACCTCCACAAGTCTGGTTCATCCTTGGGAGCAATTTCCAAACGCCTGAAGGTACCACGTTCATCTGTGCAAACAATAGTACGCAAGTATAAACACCATGGGACCACGCAGCCGTCATACCGCTCAGGTAGGAGATGCGTTCTGTCTCCTAGAGATGAACGTACTGTGGGGCGAAAAGTGCAAATCAATCCAAGAACAGTAAAGGACCTTGTGAAGATGCTGGAGGAAACAGATACAAAAGTATCTATATCCACACTAAAACGAGTCCTATATCGACATAACCTCAAAAGCCGCTCAGCAAGGAAGAAGCCACTGCTCCAAAACCGCCATTAAAAAGCCAGACTACGGTTTGCAACTGCACATGGGGACAAAGATTGTACTTTTTTGAGAAATGTCCTCTGGTCTGATGAAACAAAAATAAACTGTTTGGCCATAATGACCATCATTATGTTTGGAGGAAAAAGGGGGAGGCTTGCAAGCTGAAGAACACCATCCCAACCGTGAAGCACAGGGTGGGCAGCATCATGTTGTGGGGATGCTTTGCTGCAGGAGGGACCGGTGCATTTCACAAAATAGATGGCATTATGAGGAAGGAAAATGATGTGGATATATTGAAGCAACATCTCAAGACATCAGTCAGGAAGTTAAAGCTTGGTCGCAAATGGGTCTTCCAAAATGGACAATGACCCCAAGCATACTTCCAAAGTTGTGGCAAAATGGCTTAAGGACAACAAAGTCAAGGTATCGGAGTGGCCATCACAAAGCCCTGACCTCAATCCTATAGAAAAAGTGTGGGCAGAACTGAAAAGGCGTGTGCGAGCAAGGAGGCCTACAAACCTGACTCAGTCACACCAGCTCTGTCAGGAGGAATGGGCCAAAATTCACCCAACTTATTGCGGGAAGCTTGTGGAAGGCTACCTGAAATGTTTGACCCAAGTTAAACCATTTAAAGGCAATGCTACCGAATACTAATTGAGTGTATGTAAACTTCTTACCCACTGGGAATGTGATTAAATAAATAAAAGCTGAAATAAATCACTCTACTATAATTCTGACATTTCACATTCTTAAAATAAAGTGGTGATCCTAACTGACCTAAGACGGGGAATTTTTACTAGGATTAAATGTCAGGAATTGTGAAAAACTGAGTTTAAATGTATTTGGCTAAGGTGTATGTAAACTTCCGACTTCAACTGTATATAGGGCAGGTAATCAAGGAAGTGATGGAGTCCAGGTGAGTCTGAAGACCCGCAGGTGTGCGTAACAATGGTGACAGGTGTGCACCATAACGAGCAGCCTGGTGACCTAGAGGCCGGAAACGGAGCACACGTGACACTAAACTAAATATTGACATTCAGTTTCAGATGAAAGTCAGAAGCATGTTGAGTAAGTTGTAGGAATAAAGAGACAGTGGTTAAAGGAATTGATTGGGCCAGCTGGGACCACATCACCTAAGAGAAGGCCAGTGGTCACTCGATAAACCAGGAAACAATGCAAGGCCTGAGTATTCCCAGTACACATGAAAAACAAAAAAAGCCATGAGAATCATATATATATATATATATATATATATATATATATATATTCATAACGTGTTCCTATTTCAAACCCAATATGAGTGTGGCTTGCAATTACAATGTGTATTTCCAAAACAGCAGTACTTCCACAGAAGCTATGCTCACGGAGTTAATTGGAAGAACACAAACACAGCTGAAGTCTCCTCTCCTTCCACTGATCCCAGCTGGATGTCTGAGCTCTGCGTGCCTGCCACTGAGAGCCTATGGTGCTAAGTTCTAGTATCTAGCTCTAGGCATCTGTTTGGCCACAACTGCTGTTACCCTTCCAGGCTCCTCCTCGTCTCTCTGCCCCTGAGCTTCCACTGTGAGAGGCCAGAAGCCTACACAAGCGCCCCACAACATCTGTGCCCACACACACACACACACACACACACACACACACACACACACACACACACACACACACACACACACACACACACACACACACACACACACACTCCAAAAGCCAAACCTCCACTAAAATCCCTATTACCCTTTCCCACTTTCGGAGGTTGATACCTGATAAACAAGCGCAACCCCATTCCCCTCACATCCAGTGTCAGAAGAGAGATTATGCTCAGAGTTCACTCACGGAACATGGTCATGTACTGCCTGCAGTTGAGGTTCCAGTAGCCCCAGTTGGTCCTGTAGCCATGCAGGGTGGCGTAGTCCTCATGGTTGTATGCCGGCTCTGTGCCAAATGTGTCAATCACACGGATGTGGCACCTGAGAGACAGAGGAAAGAGATGGGAGAATGAATGGGTTCTGTATGTCAAAATAGCAGAACATAGATAGACATTGCCTCCTGTTGCAATGATAGACATGGGCTTTTACCAGATAAATATTCTAACAAGCAGTGATATGGGAACCAAGCCCAGGAGACTTGAACCGTAAAGCAGTCAGAGGTGATGGATGTCACCGTGCCTCTCCTCTCCCTCAGTGTGCTGGGATCAGCCTGCCCTCCAGGTGGGAGGAAATTGACTTTAAATCACACGCTGCTAGGCCACTACACACCACAGGGGAGATAAATGCAGACCTCTTACTCACAGCAATGTAACCACGTCTAGACACCACAACGACACCTCCCTTCTTTGGTGGGTCTCTGACATTGCTGGAGCATAATGTGTGAGGGGCTGCTTCCTAATAGTCGGAAAAGGCTTCCTTTCCTTGTGAATGACCACTTACTGTACCTGACAGGTTTGAATAAGAGAGACATTTTGACAGGAACACTACTAACATATACTACTTTGATTGCTACCTTTTAGTAGCAACGCTCATCAAAATTGTTAAAAGGTTTTTAAAATAATTCTAATAAAATGCAACAGTTGGACATTTACAATGGAAGCTGCTGAGGAGAGTAGGGCTCATAATAATGGCTGGAACAGAGCAAATGGAATGGCATCAAACACATGGAAACCGCTCCAGCCATTACCACGTGGTCATCCTCCCCTATTAAGGTGCCACCAACCTCCTGTGTTGGATAATGGATGAAGATTATGAAGAATATTTTTATAATCAATCAGATATTGACTGAATTATAGCACATAAAACATTTTACGGAAAAATAATGAATCGAGTTCAGGGATTTTAGTGGGAATTCAGGTTTTCAATTTACTTTTATATATTTTTTACAATGTACTCATATTTTAAGTTAAATAAAGAAACATATGTGCCTATTTGTGTATATACACACACTGAACAAAAATATAAAAACGCAACATGCAACAATTTCAAAGATTTTACTGAGTTACAGTTCATATAAAGAAATCAGTCAATAGAAATACATTCATTAGGCCCTAATCTTTGGATTTCACATGACTGGGAATACAGATATGCATCTGTTGGTCACATATACCTTAAAACAAGGTAGGGGCGTGGATCAGAAAACCACCATTTGCCTCATGCAGCGTGACACATCTCCTTCACATAGAGTTGATAAGGCTGTTGATTGTGGCCTGTGGAATGTTGTCCCACTTCTCTTCAACGTCTGAGGGTAGTTGCTGGATATTAGCGGGAACTGGAACACGCTGTTGTAGATGTTGATTCAGAGCATCCCAAACATGCTCAATGGGTGACATGTCTGGTGAGTATGCAGGCCATGAAAGAACTGGGACATTTTCCAGGAAATGTGTAAAGATCCTTGTGACATGGGGCTGGGCATTATCATGCTGAAACATGAGAGGTGGATGAATGGCATGACAATGGGCCTCAGGATATCGTCACGGTATCTCTGTCCATTCAAATTACTATTGATAAAATGCAATTGTGTTCTTTGTCCATAGCTTATGCCTGCCCATACCATAACCCCACCGCCACCATGGGGACTCTGTTCACAATGTTAACATCCGCAAACCGCTCACTCTCATAACGCCATACATGTGGTCTGCGGTTGTGAGGCCGGTTGGACGTACTGCCAAATCCTCAAAACTTGAGACACCTATGGCATTGTGTTGTGTGACAAAACTGCACATTTTAGAGTGGCCTTTTATTGTCCCTAGCACAAGGTGCACCTGTGTAATGATCATGATATTTTATCAGCTTCTTGATATACTATAGCTGTCAGGTGGATGGAGTGCATTTGCAAAGGAGAAATGCTAACTAACAGGGATTTAAACAAATTTGTGCAAAACATTTCAGAGAAATATGCTTTTTGTGCGTATGGAAAATGTATGGGATCTTTAATTTCAGCTCATGAAACATTGGACCAGCACTTTACATGTTGTGTTTATATTTTTCTTCGGTGTATGAATACATTAATATAAAGGTGAGGAACAGGGTTGCAACCACCAAACACTTGCTCTGTCTACCCTACCTGCACTCACCTGCGCTGTCTAGACTGCCTCATTAATAGCGGTTGTTGTCACATTCTCTTGCATAATTCAACAAGTGTGTCAATAGCAGAATACCCTCAGATAAAAGGGTATCAACACGATTACACCTATCTAAACATACTTTACATTGTTTGCGAGATCAGACATATCACTATAATCCGAGCTCATTTTCAGAAATTGCTTTCATTTCAGCGCATCTAATTTGTAAACATTCAACTGTATTAAATTACTACTTTTTTCAATTCCACAAATAAATTTACACCCATCAAAATAAAGCTATCTTCATTTTCTTGTGATGTAAGTGTCGAGACGATACGTTCAATTCCAGACGAAGCTTTAGTGTTCTTCTCGATTCAACTAACAGCCAATGTATCCCGTTGAGCCCATTCCCACCATTACCGGGGTGTGTTTGACATGTCTTTACAAACATTTCCGTTGTCGTAACGTGAACGGAGAAAAAAACGACAGGTGCAAGCAAGAGCATGAAGAGTCACAAAAAGCAATCAGTCCACGGAGATTTAAGTGACAAGTGGATTTTGCACCCTTCAAACACAGGAAATAGATGGCTGAAAAAAAACAGATCCTCAGATGGGTGGGGCATGCACTTCACTACGCTAGATTAGATGAATCGGAAGAAAATAGGAAGGATAGGGAAAGGAAGAGGAAGGATAGGAAGAGGAAGGATAGGAAGAGGAAGGATAGGAAGAGGAAGGATAGGAAGAGGAAGGATAGGAAGAGGAAGGATAGGAAGAGGAAGGATAGGAAGAGGAAGGATAGGAAGAGGAAGAGGAAGGATAGGAAGTGGAAGGATAGGGATAGGAAGAGGAAGGATAGGAAGAGGAAGGATAGGAAGAGGAAGGATAGGGAAAGGAAGAGGAAGGATAGGAAGAGGAAGGATAGGAAGAGGAAGGATAGGGATAGGGATAGGAAGAGGAAGGATAGGAAGAGGAAGGATAGGAAGAGGTAGGATAGGAAGAGGAAGGATAGGAAGGATAGGAAGAGGAAGGATAGGAAGAGGAAGGATAGGAAGAGGAAGGATAGGGAAAGGAAGAGGAAGGATAGGAAGAGGAAGGATAGGAAGAGGAAGGATAGGGAAAGGAAGAGGAAGGATAGGAAGAGGAAGGATAGGAAGGATAGGAAGAGGAAGGATAGGAAGAGGAAGGATAGGAAGAGGAAGGATAGGAAGAGGAAGGATAGGAAGGATAGGAAGAGGAAGGATAGGAAGAGGAAGGATAGGAAGAGGAAGGATAGGGAAAGGAAGAGGAAGGATAGGAAGAGGAAGGATAGGAAGAGGAAGGATAGGGAAAGGAAGAGGAAGGATAGGAAGAGGAAGGATAGGAAGAGGAAGGATAGGAAGGATAGGAAGAGGAAGGATAGGAAGAGGAAGGATAGGAAGAGGAAGGATAGGGAAAGGAAGAGGAAGGATAGGAAGAGGAAGGATAGGAAGGATAGGAAGAGGAAGGATAGGAAAAGGAAGAGGAAGGATAGGAAGAGGAAGGATAGGAAAAGGAAGGATAGGGAAAGAAAGAGGACAGTTGATAAACATTGGCT
Organism: Salmo trutta; assembly: GCF_901001165.1. Classification (NCBI taxonomy): domain Eukaryota; kingdom Metazoa; phylum Chordata; class Actinopteri; order Salmoniformes; family Salmonidae; genus Salmo; species Salmo trutta. The sequence continues at coordinate 21,125,388 of NC_042988.1, read as the reverse complement.
AATCAAATGACCTTGGATTGACACTGATGGGAATCCATGGTGAATTATTTCAGCAGCATGTACTGTTTGGGCCGGGACTGAGGGTCTCATAAAAGAGTCTTATAGGAACTCAAAGTAATCGCACAGTCGGATTTCTCCTGTGTCATCTATTCAAACATAATTCCATTGCTGCACAGATATCTGCCTGTAATGCAAATGATCCATGAGGGAAACACAATCATATTGGCATGTGGTCAGTCATTTTCATTAGGAGCTTCATTGTGTGATCGCAAACAATAGTGTGTGCACTACAAACATTGTGCTGTGTTTGCATGTCTCTATCACAGGAGGCTGCTGAGGGGAGAATGGCTCATAATAATGGCCGGGAAAAGGAGCAGATGGAATGGCATCATACACCTGCTAACCATGTGTTTGATACCATTCACTCATTCCGTTCCAGTCATTACCATGAGCCCGTCCTCCACAGTTAAGGTGCCACTAAACTCAGGTGGTTGCTATAATAATATTAGCGCGCGTGTGTGTGTGTATGCGAGCGCAGGGGCGCGAGATAGGGTTGGGCGGTATCTAGATTTTGCATACCTTCATACCGTTCCTGTACCATACCGGGGTATACCGTATTACAGGCAGTGCACACAACGGGCGCCATTTCTTTCCAAACGTACATTTGATCCAGGAGGGGATTGATTGTCTCTGCTGTAACCACGAAGTTTGATCTTGCAGGCTAGCCACTTAGCTAGCAAGTTAGCAAACCAAATGCATAGCTGGAGCCCTGAGCTGGAGAAAATGTACTTGGCTCATCTTAGATAGTTAAAGGTAGACTGAGTGAAATTATGTTGCCACGAGCAGCATCGCAGATATTGCGATGAGCGAGATGCACGACTTCACTTTCACACAAAGCATCTGTGCAGGTTCGTTTCACACATTTGTAATGTTGTAGCCATGGGACAAAAACAGAGAAGTTGACTCACTTCAAAGGTCTTAGTTGTCATGGAAATTAACCGCTATGGTGTAATCTTTCTGCATCTATGACATATTAATGCCCCCCCCCCCCCCCGAACTTTAGGGTGCACATGCACGTGTGCTGCTGTTTGAGTGCATGCATGTGTATAATGAGCTAAATGGAGGTTATGGAACAGGAAATTGAATATGCAGCTCGGGACAAAACAGACTGGAACACTACTCCACAGTATAATGTAATATAACAGAACAGATTTATCACACCCCAGACATATTAGTTTCTCTCCAACCAAGAAAGATGATCATTTTCACTTTTACAATCCTATCACTTAAAATTGTCCTGCAATAACTAGGACCAATAATTACATTTTTTATTTGCTTAGTCAACACTTTGCGGGTCTCGGGCAACTTCCTGTACATTGCAAAGTTCAAAATATATACAGAGAATTCAGGGGCTTTAAGCGGTGCCATTTCTCCACTGTGCTACTTAGCATTTCTATCATTCAATCTGGGACTCATTATTTACCCAATTGATCGCTGTGTGGGCTGCTCTCACACAGATTCCCCCTGGAAGCGCTATGGTGACTCACAGGAGACCAACCAACTGACCAAATACCAGCCAATAAGGGCAGCAGGCCAATAAGCCAATGATTAACCAGCACAACAGAAATGCCAGCAACAAAGAAACACACAGACAGTTTAACTCACGCATCATGGACAAGTTTGTTCCTCCTCCAGAAGGTAAGAGATAAAATTCATATTTGGCTCTGATATGGTGCATAGTACATTCCATGCCTACACACACAGTAAGCACACACCCACAAACACACATACAGTTGCGGTCAAATATTTTGGCACCCTTGCACGATTCACTATTTCTTCTAAAATAAGTAGACATTTAAAAAACCTTTGGTGTTCACACATGTATTTCTTTGATTTATAACTGCACAGGACCAAGAAAGAAAAAAATCTAAACTGAAATTGCGATTTTTCTTCAAGTAAAAAAAAAATGGCCTGGACTAAATGATAAAAAATGCAAATTAATTTTGTTGGAGGCGAGTGATTCTCGTTTTTGTGTAATCTCTCTCACCTGTGGTACGTTGCAGGTGCCTACAAATTGCCATTCAACCAGTTCTGAAAAGAGAAATCAGAACATTCTGCTCCATTGCACTGCATTGTAAAGTGCAAGGGTGCCAATATATTTGACCGCAACTGTATATAAAAACATATCTAAAAACCCACTGACTTGTGCTTCCTCAGAGAGAGACCCATGTGCTGCCTCATCTGCTGCAGGCCATGGTAGTCCGTGTAGATTAGGTCAAAGGGCAGAGGTCCTGTCAGGGGGCAGCTTCCTCTTCCAGGGGGGACCCCAAGAAACCTGCACACACACGGCACACACAGAAGCTTGGCTTAGATACAGCAAACACGTCACAAAACAACTTCATCACTGTACATACAGTACCAGTCAAAAGTTTGGACACACCTACTGATTCAAGGGTTTTTCTTTATTTTCTACATTGTAGTATAATAGTGAAGACATCACAACTATGAAATAACACATATGGAATCATGTAGTAACCAAAAAAATTGTTAAACAAATCAAAATATATTTTATATTTGAGATTCTTCAAAGTAGCCACCCGTGGCATGTGTTATTTCATAGTTTTGATGTCTCCACATTTAATCTACAATGTAAAAAATAGTAAAAAGAAAGAAAAACCCTTGAATGAGTAGGTGTGTCCAAACTTTTGACTGGTACTGTATATCCACTGTCAATATGAGAGGAATGTATATTAACAATCGACACGGAGAATAACAACAGACTTGGAAAATAAATACTACACATTGTCCAGTTCCCTATAATGTAAGTAAGACTGTATATCCAATGAAGGGAACAAGACACAGTAAAAAGCAGCTGAAATTCTCTGTTCCTGTAAAAAGCGGCTGACATACTATGTTCCTGTAAAAAGCGGCTGAAATACTATGTTCCTGTAAAAAGCGGCTGAAATACTATGTTCCTGTAAAAAGCGGCTGAAATACTATGTTCCTGTAAAAAGCGGCTGAAATACTATGTTCCTGTAAAAAGCGGCTGAAATACTATGTTCCTGTAAAAAGCGGCTGAAATACTATGTTCCTGTAAAAAACGGCTGACATACTATGTTGCTGTAAAAAGCTGAAAAGCCTTAAGGGGGGTAATTCTAATGCTCTGAAATGGCCTGGAAGTTTCCATAAATGTTGTGTGCCATCTCCCAAGTGGTGTGTGTGAGAGAGAGATGGGGAGCCCCAGCCGTCAGAGCTCCCAGCTCTAGTCACATCAACTAAATGTGTCTGGTGTAAGGGGAATGATACCAGAAGTCTGATAGGTGGAGATGCAGAAATGGGTCAGAGAATGTTCCTAATTCAGCCACTGATTTGCCACTTGCTCTATGGGCAATTAGTAGAGAAATGAAAGTAAAGGTGTATGTGTTGCCGTGACCAATAAAACAAGCAATGCATCTCAGCTCACCTCAAGAGGCCTAAGCTTTTTAGACTCTCCACACTAAAAACGGTATTGTCATGAAAACAATCATTTGCTTGCCAAAATGCAAACATAAAAACATTAGAATGTATTTCCCTTTGTAAACAATTCTTTGTAACATGGCCAAAGGGATTGTAAATAAATGTTTCAAAACAGAGGGTGGACCCTGCCTGTTATTCACATATTCTGATGTCTGTCGCCACAATATTACCTGACTCTCTCAATAACCACTGGTGTTGTTGATTATTAAGCCATGTCAGTGGCCCACAATCACCTCAGAGAGATGGCAGGCAGTATGGACAGGGATATCTAAACACTTGATTTACCATATCATTGCTGTCCGTAATGCATGGCTGAGTAGGGAGAAGCTTCCAAATGACACCCTGTGGAAGAGGGGTAGTGAGGCATTGGAATGAAAATGACAGCTATCTGCCTCCCATCCAGACTTGTATCCCTCTGGCTGTCAGAAATGAACACAGTTCTGCAGCTACAACTTATTCTAATGATCGTAACACCAAGAATTAGAGTCCAGGAAATTAGCAACTCGTTACAATCCTTTCCAGAAATAGCTGGGGGAAAACAATAATGACAGAGTCTTCGTGTTCTCTGACTGACTGTGAAACAGTCTAAGTTTTGCTATTCAGCTAAGGAGACACAAATCCAACCCCACACACACTGACATTAGTCCACCATACAAGGTAAACATGTAAATTGCAGGTCTTGATTAATTCCTCCAGATTCCACTTTACAGAGTGGCTGGGTTTCTAATGTTGGAGTGTTCTTCAGATGCAGTGAGATTGCACTAGTCAGCAGCCAGAGTAATTGCTTCCCTTTGCTAGAGCCGAAGTTTCAGGAGGCTGTCAGACACAAAATGGCTCCTGCATTCAAACGGTTTTCAGCTGAATTATGTCTGCCTCTAAATTATAAGATTTTTTTGTGATTGCGCAGCAGACGGGAATATTGTCAACACATTGCCTTTTTAAAGGGAGATGGACAGCCTCTGTGGGAGAGGAAATGTAATTGCAGGGGGAGACAGGGAGAGCAGTTCTGTAAATGGCATGGTATAAGCAGAGATAATGGTAGCTAAAAGATGAGATGTTATCCACCTCAAAATTCAATGTAACTTATTTTTATACTATCAAACTAGTTGAGTTTGTTGAATAGTTGAATTTTACCCAGATCTGGTCCATACAGCACGTTTGTCAATGATGTGCATTCTGTACACAAAATCTTATTGTTAACATATTAACCTGATTGCACAATTTCCAGGCTAAGTTGTATAGATCTATGTAGATGAAGGATGACAGTGTTTGTGTGACTCAACTGTGGTTGATTTAGATGCTTTGCTGTGTGGACTTCTGAATGTGTTCGTGCTCACAGCTGTTCTAGCGGGGCTTTGCGATAAACAGCAGAAAGGCTTAGACTGCTACTGTATAAACAGTGTGAATAAACAGACAACACACACCTGCAAATAAAAAGCTATCGATTCTGCTTTTGTTTGCTCAACTGATTTAGTCGGAATTGCAAACTGGTGGAAACAGGCGGTAGAATGTTCCTCTGCAGTAGATTTGATAATGAGCAGAGTCTCTTTGTCAGCTGTCACTGCTTTAGACTAGAGCTTCATCAGTCAATTGTATAAAGGCTTACAAAAACAAAAGGGGTCTTCACTCAAGAGTGGATTCAATTCTCTTTACCTGCACCTCACTCAAGAATACATAGCACTAGTCAAGCCACTTGTTTGGATGTATGCCTGTGTGTGTGCATCCAAACAGCACCCAAACACAAGCCTTGTACACTTCACCGGACTGAAATGAATCTGATTGCCGTGTGGGCCTGCATAGTAACCCAAAGACCTACAGTAAAATCATACCATGTCTGGCATTCAAATAACTCAACTTGGACAGTTTGCATTTTTGTCGGGTAGTGTCATGTTTTACTATTGGAAATGAACACGTCAGGCTTAATTTCAAGCATGACTGCTCCTAAATGGGGTGATTTGCCCCCACTGTGGTCTACAGTTGCAAACTTTCACTCCCAAAATGGCAATGGCATGCCTCACCCTTCTGTGTGTGTGTGTGTGTGTGTGTGTGTGTATGTGTATATATATATATATATATATATATATATATATATATATATATATATATATGTGTATGTATATGTATGTATAGAGGGATTTGCTCTGTATTTTATTAAGGAAAGATATACTGTAGCAAAGTCAGCATGGTCAATCTAATACACCCCCACAAGGGAAGTAAAGGAGCTGCGAGACATTCGCTCACCTTGAAAAGCTAGAGAAGTAATTTAACCTCACCATGGCTCAAGCAGTGGCATACCTACCTTCCCTGGGGGCAACAGTAGATTTAACAATATACAGCTTTCTATTCTATTTTCTATTATGACACACGTAGTGTATTTGACAGCATCTCACTGTTCTAAATACTGTGGCTTCATCTGTGTATAGTGCCTTGTGTCATGTAAAAATCTTCCCTGCGTGAAAAAGTTCCCAATCGTTCTGATTGCGACGTCATGTTGTAACATTCCGTACAGCGTCAAAATGTTCCCAGTTTAAGAATTAAAAGGCTGAGCTCGTTCAGATGTCTCTCTAACACACCCATGACACCTTGCAGCAGTTCAGACAGGTGGAACTCATCCCACTCATCCCATCTAACCCACTGAAAAGTGGCATTTATAACCTTCAATATCACCTTTAATGTAATTGTATTAGTCACATGCGTCGTAAACAGCAGGTGTGGACAACAGTGAAATGCTTACTTCCCAACAACGCAGAGAGAAAGAAAATAGTGAAATAATAGAAAAGTAAAACACGTAATAATAAAAGTAATAATAAATACACAATGAGTGACAACTTGGCTATATACACGATACCAGTACCGAGTCGATGTGCAGGGGTACAAGGTAACTGAGGTAGATATTTAAATATAACTAGGATTAAAAAACCTAAACAGTAGCAGAAGCATATGTGTTAAGTCAAAGTTCATTGCAGATAGTTAAATAGTTAACCACATCGCTACCCGGACTAACTATTTATCAGTCTTATGGCTTGGGGGTAGAAGCTATTCAGGGTCCTGTTGTTTCCAAACTTGGTGCATCAGTACAGCTTGCAGTGCGGTAGCAGAGAGAACAGTCTATGACTTGGATGTCTTGAGTCTTTGACAATTTTTAGGGCTTTCCACTGACACCGCCTGGTATAGCGGTCCTGGATGGCAGCTAGCTCGGGTCCAGTGATGTACTGACCTGTAAGCACTACCCTCTGTAGCGCCTTATAGTCAGGTGCCAAGCAGTTGCAATACCAAGTGGTGATACAGCCAGTCAAGATGCTCTCAATGGTGCAGCTCTAGAACTTTCTAAGGATCTGAGGACCCATGCCAAATCTTTTCAGCCTCCTGAGGGGGAAGAGGTATTGTCGTGCCCTCGTCACGACTGGGTTGGTGTGTGTGAACCAGGATACATCCTTAGCTATGTGGACACCGAGGAACTTGAAGTTCTAGACGCGCTCCACTACAAACCCCGTTGATGTGAATGGGGGCGTGCTCGGCCCTCAATTTCCTGTAGTCCACAATCAGCTCCTTTGTCTTGCTGACATTGAGGGAGAGGTGGTTCTCCTGGCACCACAGTGCCAAGTCTCAAGCAACACTGAACCATGCATGAAAGCACCAGCTGTTCCAGACGACTGTGTGATCACTCTCTCCGTAGCCAATGTGAGTAAGACCTTTAAACAGGTTAACATTCAGGGGCAAAAGGGGCAAAAGGATTACCAGGATGCATACTCAGAGCATGTGCCGACCAGCTGGCAAGTGTGTTGAAACACTTGCCAGCTGCTTGAACATGTATGTATTACAGACTGGGTCAGAGAGTGGTTGAAAATGTCAGTGAAGACACTTGCCAGCTGGTCGGCACATGCTCTGAGTATGCATCCTGGTAATCCATTTGGCCCTGTGGCCTTGTGAATGTTAACCTGTTTAAAGGTCTTACTCACATTGGCTACGGAGAGAGTGATCACACAGTCTTCCGGAACAGCTGGTGCTCTCATGCATGGTTCAGTGTTGCTTGCCTCAAAGCAAGTATAGAAAGGCGTAGCGGGATTTCTCATAAGCATCCGGATTAGTGTCCCGCTCCTTGAAAGCGGCAGCTCTAGCTATTAGCTCATTGCGGATGTTGCCATTAATCCCTCTTTTGGTTGGGATATGTACCTACGTACATACGGTCACTGTGGGGACGTCATTGTGCACTTATTAATGAAGCCAGTGACTGATGTGGTAAACTTCTCAATGCCATCGGATAAATCCCGGAATATATTCCAGTCTGTGCTAGCAAAACAGTCCTGTAGCTTAGCAGCCGCTTCATCGACAATTTCCATATTGAGCGCATCACTGGTACTTCCTGTTTGAGTTCTTATTTAAAGCATGAATCAGGAGGATTGAGTTATGGTCAGATTAGCCAAATGGGGGGTGAAGGAGAGCTTTGTATGTGGAGTAAAGGTGATAGCTGTTTTGCCTAGTTGCACAAGTGATATGCTGGTAGAAATGAGGTAAGAGGGATTTCAGTTTTCCTGCATTAAAATCACTGGCCATTAGGAGCACCGCTTCTGGATGAGCATTTTCTTGTTTGCTTATGGTCCTATACAGCTTGTTAAGTGTCGTTTTAATACCAGCATTGGTTTGATGTGGTAAATAGACTGCTCCGAAAAATATAGGTGAAAACTCTCTTGGTGAATAGAGTTTACAGCTTATCATGAGGTATTCTTTTTTTCTCCTCAATTACGTGGTATCCAATTGGTAGTTACAGTCTTGTCTCATCGCTGTAACTCCCGCACGGACTCGGGAGAGGCGAAGGTCGAGAGCCATGCGTCCTCCGAAACACAATGCACATCCAACCCGGAAGCCAGCCGCACCAATGTGTCGGAGGAAACACCGTACACCTGGCGACCTGGTCAGCGTGCACTGTGCCTGGCCCGCCACAAGAGTCGCTAGTGCGCGATGAGACAAGGATATCCCTGCCAGCCAAACCCTCCCTAACACGGACGACGCTGGGCCAATTGTGCACCGTCCCATGGGCCTCCCGGTCGCGGCCGGCTGCAACAGAGCCTGGGCTCGAACCCAGAATCTCTGGTGGCACAGCTAGCACTGTGATGCAGTTCAGCCACAACTCCGAGAAAGACCATATATTACAGTTCTTCAGGTCCCATTGATAGTATAGTCTCGAACGGAACTCGTCCAGTTTGTTCTCCAGTGATTGTACGTTCGCCAATAGAACGGTGGTACTGTATTTATTAGAACGTATAAAACAATGATTTAAGGGATAGATCAGATAAAAGAAGTGGTGTGATAATGTGAGAACAAATGTTTAATAATTACAAAGTGCATTATGTGACTCCATGAGGCAGTATTGCACACAAATGCACTAAATCTGCTGTGTTCAGGGCTTTAATTGGATATATGCAAATCCCTGCAAACTTGGAGAGAACAAGGGGATTACATTTGCAGTTATGGAGCTGAAAATGAGCAGCAGTTGAATAAAAAGCAACGCATGCACGCATGTGCACACGAACAAACACACACACACACACACTGAGTCTGACGCACACACTAGAGGAAAGACATCTGGGGCTGACTGTCCTGCTGTGTGTTCGGCAGGAGTGGGAGAGAGTAGGTGAAGAAAGGGGGAGAGAGGGAGAGAGAAGGAGCGGAAGAAGGAAGGAGGGGATGATGGACTGGCACCCCATGAGAAAAGAACCAGCTACATGCACCAGGCCATCTTGGTGTATCCCACTGAGTGGACTGGCCACCTGCACCGTGCTGCCAGATATCAGAGAGAGAATCTTATACTGTAGCTGAGCAGAAGTCTATCTCACAGAGAGGAGGAAGTCAGACGGTGAGGAGAATTGGCCGTGGCAGATGCCGTGCCACATTCATAGGAAGGAGGCCGGGGTGGGGCCATGGGGTGCAGAGGGCTCAGTGTGGAAGAAAAGAAACGGGCAGACAGAGGGTAGTCACAGCGTGGAGACCTGCTTGGCAGAATAGAGCCAGGCATAGTAATGAGCCAGTTGAGAGAGTTGGGCATAAGAGACTGAGACGCTGCCTCCGTCAACAACAAAAGCACAGCTTCCTCTTAATGTGGAACACCCACTTGTTATGCTATTTCCGCACTTTTATTCACTGATTGCTTATTGTTAGTGTTGAATGTCGACCGCCCACTTTTTGGCTCTGTACAGTCAGTCATGTGAGTCAAAACCTCAATGTGGAGAAGATTGAGTGGCGCTAGCAGATACTACTGCAGCTACTGAGAACTGTGTTTGGGCTCTCCTGCTCCATGTCTACTGCAGGATATATACAGTATATAACGGGTGTTCATATTTGGTCCTATTTTTCAAAATACAGCGTGTCCAATTAAATGTCACAATATTCAAGTGGAACAAATCAAAGAGCAATGTTACAATGTAAACTCAGCAAAAAAATAAATGTCCTCTCACTGTCAACTGCGTTTATTTTCAGCAAACTTAACAAGTGTAAATATTTGTATGAACATAAGTTCAACAACTGAGACATTAACTGAACAAGTTCCACAGACATGTGACTAACAGAAATGGAATAATGTGTCCCTGAACAAAGGGGGGGGTCAAAATCAAAAGTAACAGTCAGTATCTGGTGTGGCCACCAGCTGCATTAAGTAATGCAGTGCATCTCCTCCTCATGGACTGCACCAGATTTGCCAGTTCTTGCTGTGAGATGTTACCCCATTCTTCCACCAAGGCACCTGCAAGTTCCCGGACATTTCTGGGGGGAATGGCCCTAGCCCTCACCCTCCAATCCAACATGTCCCAGACGTGCTCAATGGGATTGAGATCCGGGCTCTTCGCTGGCCATGGCAGAACACTGACATTCCTGTCTTGCAGGAAATCACACACAGAACGAGCAGTATGACTGGTGGCATTGTCAAGCTGGAGGGTCATGTCAGGATGAGCCTGCAGGAAGGTTACCACATGAGGGAGCAGGATGTCTTCCCTCTAACGCACAGTGTTGAGATTGCCTGCAATGACAACAAGCTCAGTCCGATGATGCTGACACACACCATCCCAGACCATGACGGACCCTCCACCTCCAAATCGATCCCGCTCCAGATTACAGCCCTCGGTGTAATGCCTCCTTGCAGCATGTCTAAGGCATGTTCACGCAGATGAGCAGGGACCCTGGGCATCTTTCTTTTGGTGTTTTTCCAGAGTCAGTAGAAAGGCCTCTTTAGTATCCTAAGTTTTCATAACTGTGACCTTAATTGCCTACCGTCTGTAAACTTTAGTGTCTTAACGACCGTTCCACAGGTGTATGTTGATGAATTGTTTATGGTTCAGTGAACAAGCATGGGAAACAGTGTTTAAACCCTTTACAATTAAGATCTGTGAAGTTATTTGGATTCATACGAATTATCTTTGAAAGACAGGGTCCTGAAAAAAGGACGTTTCTTTTTGCTGAGTTTACAATACAGCCTACAGTAGAGGAAACTAGCAACGATTGCAATATCTTCCATCCATATGTTGTTTACTGTAGCGATTCAAACTGGATGAAAATTGACATGCAACACTGTCAAAAACGCACCATGTAGTCCTTTGGTCTCAATCTTATTTAGGCATCACGCTACGACTCTTGATGAAGTTGAATCCCTCTCGCTGCAGCTAAATCATGTCACATGATTCTATCATGTTATCGTGCCGTGACCCAAATGCTTTGATCACTGCAAGCGATAAAAATCTGCTCTCAACTCTGATTCTGTAAAAGTGCTGCGCACTGCAACATATTGTAAACACACAGCAGTCTATTTTTAACAGAGCTGCTTTAGTTTGGCTTTTCAAAGCCGAGAAACAAAAACACATCGTTGGAAAGGCTGGAGGGTGAGAGAGCGCAGTAGCACTTGCAGGCACACACAACAGCCCCCATTCTGGAAGCCTAATCAGCCTCAAAGGGAGATTTGATGGGGGTAAAACGACAGGGAGAGTTATGTTTCTTAGTGCCTCCTTCCCATACACATAGTGGCTGTGCTCTTATCGATGCTACCTCTGATTCCAGATCAGTTTGAACCCACTCGTCATTTATTGCACGGCTCTATCACGCTTCTGATTGGACTCGTGCTGAGGGTTCAAATTATGTATGTTCCTCATATTGTGGAATCACCCCCTCCCTTTCCCTCTCTGGTCTCAGAGGGTGGAGGACAAAGTCTGTGTGGGTGGAGACAGACAGAGCTGCTGGAGCAGGGGGGTTCTCAGTATTCTCCTGGCCCTGTCGTCACTGCAGAGCCAGCCAGCCAGCTCTGTCAGGCTGTTATCACCTCCCTCTCTCCACTCATCCTTTCTCCTCGTCAGGTGTTGATAAGCCATGCTCTGGTGCTGGCTAATTACTCACGTCGCACTGGGAGGAACAGGGGTGAGATCCCCTAGAGGAAGTGACAGCTGTCTGCACTGCTCGGCTAACCGCCGCCGGGCACCTTTTAGCACATGTGATGTTGTTCCCAACAAATATGATGTCACAACCACTGAGGCTCCCCCTTCAATTAACCTCACCTCCCTTGACAAAGACTGGAGGCTCATCCCTTCCTCCCATCCCCACTCTCAGCCTAGTGACTCATCTGGCCGTCAAGGCAACACAGCAGAGGAAGAGGGTGACCAATAATGGGATGTTTCCATTTTTGAAATGTTAGTCATTTAGCAGACGCTCTTATCCAGAGTGACTTACACTGTAACGTAGAAAAACACACTGCACCATCCCAACTACTACCACAACTTGACCAACCGCAACAGAAAAATGGGCTTACATTAATCATGAAAATGTACAGATGAAACAGTCCTTGGAGAATGTCTTTTCAAGCTGTTTTTCTGTGCGAAGGTGGACTTGATGAATCTGGCTGCAAGCAGAGAAGCGTCCTCCTCTCTGTCCAGAAATATCACAAAAAATATACCAAAGCAGCTTAGTAAAGCATCTGCAAGCGACGTGAGCCAGAAGCTTATACCGAGAAAAAAGACACTCGGCTAAAGTAGCGAGTGGAACGGAGACGTCTGAATAAAAAAAGATTGTATGAAAAAAAGAGAGCCAGAGGACTAGTCCATAAAGCTGGCAGAAATGAGAAATAATTACAACCACTCAAGCAAACTGCTTGGTTTCATCCAAACCACCAGGTACTGTAGCTACCACTAATCTATATCTAACTTAGAGTAGTAGTAGCTACAGTATCTGGTGGTTTGGATGAAACCAAGCAACCCATGATCTGCAAAACAACAATATCAACCATCGTCCTCTCGTAACAGCCGCTGTAGACCATGGGATATTAGGATGACATGTTTCCCAGGCTGAGTGGGGGAGATAGGAGGATGAAATCTAAATAGATACAACCCTGGGGGAATCTGTGGGAGTGCAACCCATATAGCAATCTGTCAACTTAATAGTGTGTGTGTGTGTGTGTGTGTGTGTGTGTGTGTGTGTGTGTGTGTGTGTGTGTGTGTGTGTGTGTGTGAGAGAGTGAGAGAGTGAGTGAGTGAGTGAGTGAGTGAGTGAGTGAGTGAGTGAGTGAGTGAGTGAGTGAGAGAGAAATGTCTGATTTTCCTATTCATTAATGGTCCTGGAAAGGAATTTATTGGACATTCAGCATCTCTTTTATTAGCCAATTTGAGAAGATAGGGTCATAAAAAGAGTGGGAAATGTACTGCGTCTCTTTTCTCTGTGAGAAAAAGGGGGAAATGGTCTGTCTGATAAATCCAATAGGCTCCAATTTCAACCTTCTATTATATTTTCTCTAAGGCTGCACATTCCATTTCCTGACAAATAGAGAGCTGCATGGGCCTTACAGTAGACCATCACATTCACATATACCAATAAACAAACACACTAGAACACTCGAACACACGCACACACAAAGAGCATTTCAACCTTCGGAAACAGAGCCTAACTAGGCTTTAGCACAGCTCCAATTTGTTTCTGATTGACAATTACTGTCAGTCTCATGCGGTTTCATCAACATTCACAAGACACATTCCCTGTGGTGACTGAATGCAGTAATTCAATACTCCATGACACCAATTAGTGAGGTAAATAATAGCGTGGGCAGAAGAGGCAGAATCCCATCCGCTCTCACTGATCTCCAGTCTACCCTTATCAAAGCCGCTTTCTTCAAAACACCAATTTGAGATCACAGGGAAGCGCTAAGTCATCAGTGCAGCTCTAACTCTGACGCTTCCCCACAGTGAGGAATATGTGTTCAATAACAGAAGCCACACCATATGCTGCTGCCTGTCCAATTTCTCTCAGCCTCACATCTGCACTGGCAGGAATCGACAATATCCGATATCTCCAGTCTGACTTAAACACTGCAATTTTGACCAGGCCGGGTGAAAGTGGGAAAGGGTAAAAGATAAAAGGAGAGGCCGGGACTGGGTCCTCCAAGACGTTTATGGCATTTACTCCCAGATTGAACCATCTGCTCTCTTAACTCCAGCAGTCACACCTGGCCGATTTGAAAATCAATAGCGTTATCTTTTCAGATGGATAAATAAAGCCTTGGTTAGACCAGATGTTGCTCTGTGGCCCAGCCAGCCACTGCTACCAGTCTGGGGTCAGTGAGCTGGGAGAGGAACACATAAACACGGTCTGTCTGGGGTCATTGAGCTGGGGGAGGAACACAAACGCGGTCTGTCTGGGGTCATTGAGCTGGGGGAGGAACACAAACGCGGTCTGTCTGGGGTCAGTAAGCTGGGAGAGGAACACACACTGTCTGTCTGGGGTCAGTAAGCTGGGAGAGGAACACACACTGTCTGTCTGGGGTCAGTAAGCTGGGAGAGGAACACACACTGTCTGTCTGGGGTCAGTAAGCTGGGAGAGGAACACACACTGTCTGTCTGGCGGGAACTCCAGTCCACAGGGAGACAGGGGGCTTATCAGGGTGAGACCAAATGTGACCAAACACACTGTGTGGGAATGAACCCTGAGATGGGCTGCCCTATACATGGTTACACATCACCTAAAAAGGTAAGACGGTATAAATAGAGATGTGTTTATAAGATATGTATGACATGAGTGCCAGAGAAATAAGCTTGTTTGTTCAGCCAAATGTGTGTGCAAAAAACATCTCAAAGTGGGAAAAATATCATGATGTCACAACAAATCACATGACTCTCAATAAATATATGTCACAGGACTAGAGCATTCATGAGGGGATTAAGAATTGACAGAACAGTTAGAATGGCCACAGTACAGTTCTCCTGGAGCTATCCATGGTGCTGAAAAAGTCCTCTCTCATGCATGACTTTATATACTCTGAGCCAGAGGAAGAAGTTATGAACCACTAGACTCAGTCTGACCACTGTGATAGGTCCCATCCTTACATATAGATATAGACATAGATAGAATATGACATCATCTGACTCACCCCTGCAGCTCCTTCAGCGAGACAGAGATCTTGAGGTTGTGTCCCAGGACGTGCAGGGCTGTGAGGATGTCAGCCCACTGGACCATCTCCCCCAGAGGACCTCCCTTCAGGACCTTGGGGCTGAACACGTCCCCTGACTCCTCTGTCAGGAAGCCTACGTGCACCAGGATCTGAGAAACAAACGGAGGGTTGAGGGGTTGGAACCATAGGGTTGAAGAGTTTCCAGTCTCATTCTGATGAGCTCCCAACTAATAGGACTGATCCATGGTTCTTATCCATAGCTCTCTTTATTAGCTTCATTCATGTCTGTACATCTCAGATCACCCCAAACCACTGGTCCTGGAATAGAGATGAATGGAGATAAGAGAGATGAATTGCAACAAACTGAATATTTATGCTAAAAGACAGGAAGAGTAGTAATGCAAGCCATGAAACATTTGTCCCCAAGCAAATCTTGGAAAACACCATTTCTGAATCTGGAATCTGAATAATGATTGACCTGCTGAAGATAATTAATATGCCTAATGGTACAATTAGGTATAATTGGTATAATTGCTGATGGGAGAGGATGGGACTTCCAGCCTGTTAACTGTGTAATGAAATCAGACTGTGATTTCTCATCAGATGGCAGCCTTTAATTCTTCCCCAGTTACTTTTGACTCACAAAACTTTCTCATCTTACTTCTAAAGAGTAAAGTAGCTAACCACTCTGGGGTTCGTGCTCCAAACTAGTTTAACCATTCTGACTAAAGACGGGAGAAAAAGAAGGACACAGTGAAGGCAGCCAACACAGACCCATGGAATATTGCACAATGCAGGGAAATTGCTAGAGGACAAGATGACTGCACAGTGCACACTCAATACAAAGAGGGAAATCGATGACAATCAATTGCGATTTATTGCTCTGCATTCTTTAAGAGTGGACACAACATATGTCATCACAAATGTCTCGCCATGACCAGGCAGAAAGTACCTCAACAGGCCCTCTGCATCTATGATGCCAGTGAATCCTCATGTCACTGCAGTGCCAGGGTACTCATGCCAGCCACACAATACTTGTCACATTACCATAACTACATGAAATAATTCATTTTCAAATGACTACAAAAGGAATTGGAAGTTTAAAAAGTTGTCTACAGCAATTTTGCCTTTATGAAAGTACATTTCAGTGCAGTGTAGAAAAAAGACAGAAAAATCAAGGTTGCAAACAGAGGAGAGAGACAGGTGGGGTAGACGGCTGCTGTCTAGTTCCACTCCTCTGTGAAGTCTCCCTTCAATGAGTCTATTTCCATCGGCAGATTATCATTCTCTCATCTGCGTTTTCACAGCAGCACAGCAGTTCCTCCTCGTCTGTTTTCTAAACACTGTTCTGTTCTGTCAGAGACGCTGCAGCCAAGCCCAGAGGGGCCAGTTAATGGACAGTAACTATTACTGTTGAACACACCGTTAAAAAAGAACAAAGAGACTCTTCTTTTTGGAACCTGATCAAGGAACAGGCTTGGGAAGGATGCTGTGTGTTGACAGCGCTGGTGCTGGCTTATCCAAGCTAATAGTTCTCTAAAGAGAGACTGATGAAAAGAAGAATCCTATTTATATACGTTCTGAAAGCATCTCTTGGCCAAAGACCAGACTGGCCTGCTTTCCCAAAGCAAAGCAAACACCTATCAATCACTGCGTCTCATGTTCACTCAGGCGTGTGAAGTTATGAGCCTCTTTTTAACTAGAGAAGGATTAAAGGAGTGGGGTTTGCATAAAGAGAATGCTCGGAGTGGTAAACTCAAAGAATACTGCAGTCAAGCTATACCTTTCCCAGCCTTGGTTTTGTGAATAATTCAAGCTTCAAGTTTTTAACGCCGTGTGCACAAGCACAGTGAAATGCCTTTCTTGCAAGCTCCAAATCCAACAATGTAGTAATCAATGTAGCACTAAAAATAACAGGCTAGAACAGAAAACCATGAGAAATAAAAATAGAAAGAACACAGTTTATAAAGGGTCAGTTGCAATACCATATTTCCAATGTGCAGGGATACTGGAGGGATATAGATAGATATCGAGGTAAGATGACTAGACATCAGAATGATAGAGTAGCAGCAGCGCAAATTATGATTGTATGCGAGTATGTGTGCATGTTGTGTGTGTGTGTGTGTGTGTGTGTGTGTGTGTTGGAGTGTCAGTGTGCCTGAGTGTGTAGAGTCCTGTGAGTGTGCATAGGTATCAGTCTTGATGCCCTGGTACCGCTTGCCGTGCAGAAGCAGAGAGAACAGTTTATGGCTTGGCTGGCTGGAGTCTTTAATGATATTCCAAGCCTTTTTTTCATACTGCCTGATATAGAGGTTCTGGATGGCAGCGAGCTCGGCCCCAGTGATGTACTGGGCTATCCGAATCACCCTCTGTAGCGCCATGGCATAGATGGCGGTGCTGTTTCCATACCACCTTACCTCTGATGCAGCTAGTCAAGATGCTCTCAATGGTGCAGCTGTAGAACGTTTTGAGGATCTATCATGAGGGCCCATGCCAAACCTTTTCAACCTCCTCTCTTCTCTCAGCACATATCCAAGCTGCAGGCTAAGGTTAAATCTAGACTTGGTTTCCTCTATCGTAATCACTCCTCTTTCACCCCAGCTGCCAAACTAATCCTGATTCAGAGGACCATGCTAGATTACAGAGATGTAGTTTATAGAGTGGCAGGTAAGGGTGTTCTCGAGCGGCTAGATGTTCTTCGGCCATCAGATTTGCCACCAATGCTCCTTATAGGACACATCACTGCACTCTATACTGTTCTGTAAACTGGTCATCTCGGTATACCCATCGACAAGACCCACTGGTTGAAGCTTATTTATAAAAGCCTGTTAGGCCTCACTCCCCCCTATCTGAGATATCTACTGCATCTCTTATCCTCCACATTCAACACCCGTTCTGCCAGTCACATTCTGTTAAAGGTCCCCAAAGCACACACATCCCTGGGTCACTCCTCTTTTCAGTTCGCTGCAGCTAGCGACCGGAAAGAGCTGCAACAAACACTCAAACTGGACAGTTTTATCTCAATCTCTACATTCAAAACCTCAATCATGGACACTCTTACTGACACTTGTGGCTGCTTTGTCTTCTTTGCCTAACAAAGTTGGTGCTGCTAATATGTTGTGCTGCTGCAATGTTGTTGCTATGTTGTGTTGTCATGTTTTTTTCCCCTTTATTTAACTAGGCAAGTCAGTTAAGAAAAAAAAAGTATTTACAATGACGGTCTACCGAGGAACAGTGGGTTAACTACCTTGTTCAGGGGCATAACAACATATGTTTACCTTGTCAGCTCGGGGATTCGATCCAGCAACCTTTTGGGTACTGGCCCAACGCTCTAACCACTAGGCTACCTGCCGCCCGTGCTGTTCTGCTACCATGTTGTGTTGTTACCATGTTGTGTTGTTACCATGTTGCGTTGTTACCATGTTGTGTTGTTACCATGTTGCGTTGTCACCATGTTGCGTTGCTACCATGTTGCGTTGTTACCATGTTGCGTTGTTACCATGTTGCGTTGTTACCATGTTGCGTTGCTACCATGTTGCGTTGTCACCATGTTGCGTTGTCACCATGTTGCGTTGCTACCATGTTGCGTTGCTACCATGTTGCGTTGCTACCATGTTGCGTTGCTACCATGTTGCGTTGCTACCATGTTGCGTTGTTACCATGTTGCGTTGTCACCATGTTGCGTTGTCACCATGTTGCGTTGTCACCATGTTGCGTTGCTACCATGTTGCGTTGCTACCATGTTGCATTGTGTTGTCATGTTGTGTTGCTACCATGTGTTGTCATGTTGTGTTGCTACCATGTTGTGTTGCTACCATTTTGTGTTGCTACCATGTTGTGTTGTCATGTTGTGTTGCTACCATGTTGTGTATCTACCATGTTGTGTTGTTACCATGTTGTGTTGTCGTGTTGCTACCATTGTGTTGTCATGTTGCCATGTTGTGTTGCTGCCATGTTGTGTTGCTGCCATGTTGTGTTGCTGCCATGTTGTGTTGCTGCCATGTTGTGTTGCTGCCATGTTGTGTTGCTGCCATGTTGTGTTATCTTAGGTCTCTCTTTATGTAGTGTTGTGATGTCTCTCTTGTCGTGATGTGTGTTTTGTCCCCGCAGGAGGCCTTTTGAATCTTGGTAATCCGTCATTGTAAATAAGAATTTGTTCTTAATTGACTTGCCTAGTTAAATATAGATTCAATAAAAATATGTAAATAAAAAGGGTGGAAGAGGAAATGTTGCGCCTTCTTCACGACTGTGCATGTGTGAATGGACCATTTTAAAGTCCTTAGTGGTTGGACACAGAGGAACCTGAAGCTCTCAACCCGCTCCACTGCAACCCCATCAATGTGTTGATCAGCTCCTTGGTCTTACTGTCGTTGAGGGAGAGATTGTTGTCCCGGCACCACACTGCCAGGTCACTGACCTCCTCCCTGTAGTCTGTCTCATCGTCGCCAGTGATCAGGCCTACCAACGTTGTGTCGTCAGCAAACTTGATGATGGTGTTGGAGTCGTGCATGGCCACGCAGTCGTGGGTGAACAGGTAGCACACACCCGTGTGGGGCCCCCATGTTGAGGGTCAGCATGGTAGAGGTGATGTTGCCTACCCTCAACACCTGGGGGCGGCCCGTCAGGAAGTCCAGGATCTAGTTGCAGAGGGAGGTGTTCAGTCTCAGGGTCCTTAGCTTGGTGACAAACCTTTAGTGGACAATGTTGAACACTGAGCTGTAGTCAGTGAACAGCATTCTCAGTAGTCATTATGGCTTGAAGCCTTAGTTCTTGGGAACAGGAATGATGATCATGAATATGCCTGCCAGCTGATCTGCGCATCCTCTGAGAACATGCCCTTGAATACTGTCTGGCCCCGCGTCCTTGAGAGTGTTGACCTGATTAAAGATCTTACTCACGTTGGCCTCGGAGAGCGAGAAAACCCAGTTCTCTGGGTTGGTGGAGGCCCTCACGCATGAAACGGTGTTGTTATGGTCGAAGCGTGCATAAAAAGTTCGTCTGGAAGAGTTCGTCTGGAAGAGAGGCATCGTTGGACAGAGCACGTCTTCCTTTGTAATCCGTAATGGACTGTAGCCCCGGGTGTCGGAGCCTGTGTAGTATTATTCCACCTTTTACCTTATTGTCCTTCTGATATTTTGCGTAGCGGGACTTCTTGTACTTGTTCCTTTCCTCAGCCGTAGCCTCAGGGTTGTCTGCGATAGCCCTGTGTGCGGTATTCTTTGTCCCCTATCCTTTCTCTTAGC